>NC_071091.1:82144423-82194423 GCF_027358695.1 Spea bombifrons | reverse complement strand
TATCCCCTGGATGGGTCACTGGTGTTAACACACTTTAACTTGGATGGCTTCCCACAGTGGTATGTTCAACTTGAAGAGTTGTATAAGTAGCATTGGTGAGACTGGATGTGCATCATTTTGTAGTGGGGAGCTTCCTCCTGAGCACTCAGTAGCTCTGCGCAGCCCGAGGCTGAAGCTGATGTCTCGTGATTCAGAGGGTCAAGGGACCATGTGACTCTCCTGACTGAAAGACAGCATGAAGCTGCCACATTCATAGTAATGTTCTGTCTTACATTGTGTTGTATTCTCCAGTCTAGGCCTCTTATCATCACACTATGACACCACTTCCACGGACTGGTGAACAGATTAATGCCTTTCAAATTAATGGGTATAGGATCACTGAAGAGCAGCTTCAAAGTATATTGCTTAGTGACCCCAGTGTATTACAAACCAGATTCTGGCGCAATAAAGTAACGTTGGTTTTCAATATTTGAAAGAAGGTTAAAATTGAGAGTTAACAGAAGACTGGTTGTTATGTCTGTAATAAGGGATTTGTGTCTGCAGAATGATCTGTAACTGGTAGTGTCAGGGACCAAAACACGTGTCCTGGTTGTCAAGAGACACATTCTGTGTACACAGACCCAGTGAGGAGGTTATTTGTTAATAAAAGCTATAAAAAAGAAGTTATTTGGAGCATATTTTCAATATATAAACTAAGGAACATATATTACTAATGTTATCATTGATTAAAAAATGGCAGGTGTTTGTACCTGGTATTTGTAAATACTTAAGAATGTCTTTAAAATTAAAGGCTACTGTTTTAGCTATTGCCACAAATCATCAACCATTTACCTTTTTTTAATGTTTTTTTACTTTTTCATTTATTTCAAATGTATGTGAGTTTTGCCACACAGTTTTGCTCTTGATTTAACAGACACTCTTATGATGCCCGCTGTGTCAATGGTTGTTTAAACATTATAATGCTGTTACATGTTTGGAAGTATTATGGTAGGCTTGTACCTGTCTTCAATTTTGATTACTATAAAACAGGACAGGACGAGAGGAGAAGGCAGATGTTGGCATTAGCAGACTTTGTGAAAGACATTTTAGTTATTACCCACTGAACTCATTATTTGAACAACCCTTGCCATGCTAACTGGTGTCATGCGATCTGTAGTGAATGCAAGCAATGCATTATATATACCTATCTTAAGCAATCAGCCTCATATAAACACACGCAGTCATACTCCTTATCAGTTTGTTATCCAACCAACTATTTATAGCATTAACATATGCCCCAAAAGTGTCCACCTATTTATCAAAAAGGCTGAGAATCAGAGGTGTGGCAGTTCAACAAGAGCTCCCACTTGGTCGGTGCTGATGCGTTAAGGCATCTTGAGGCTGAAGTGGCAGCCCATACCAGTGCTGTAGCATCTGAATTTCAAGTACCTACATCGTAACCATCTAATACACTCAATCAGTAGGGCCCGGGATGGCCAGAGAAGCTTATGCTCTTATGGGTGCCAGGAATGGGACTTGACCTAGAAGCTTGTTGAAAATGATGAATTATTGTCCAGTTTGAAACAAAGATGGCCATTCCTCACTTTATATATATATGTTAGCTCTGCTTAGTCAAGGGACATGCAACCTATGGCTCTTCAGACTGATCATGGGAGTTCATGTACTTCAGAGAGCATCAGGTTCCTATTACTGGCTTCTTAAATTAACCATTCAGGGGGGTGATCCCAATTCTATAAGTATGCATATTCCCATGTACTCCCCAACTTAGAAATCAGTCTGCTATTTGTAACACCCCTGACCACATTTATAAGCTATGTGATCTGGGACTTTTTATTATGCTGAAGTTATTAGCATATTTCACATTTTGTTGTTTTATTACCTTTAATGCAAATTCATAAAGTTCACTCCATTTACAGAATATGTAAAAGTATAGCAACAGAAAACAGGCAAAGCTTAAATTCAATCAGAGTTTAGATAAAACGCAGAATATATTAATGTATGGGTGCATTTATAAACTCTATTAATATAGTTGAAAGCCGTCAAGCACCAGTGCCTTCCAGAAACATAAAAAAGTTTGTATTAAAAATCACTGAACAGCACAAAATGTGAACAATACACATAAATTAAATTCTACACCCAACTTTGCAAACTACCTTTCTTTGTAAAAGATGGCCTTTGCCTGTATGTATAATATAGTCTATTAAATTCCAGATTTCCAGCAGTGATTTGAAATTTATAGTTTTATCTCTTTAATGCACACAAGAACAGAAATTAGCACACATTGTAATGAAAAAATGTTATTACATTTTTATCTTTTCTAATTCTTAGGAGCTTATGTTACAAAACATTGTAATAGGAACAGCAGTATTTACTGTTGTCTGCATTGAATGGTTCACAGCTGAACACCTCTCCTGTGTATTCGGTGACAAATGGCAATCACTTTTTCATTTATCTTATGACAAATAGGAGATGCAGCCACAAACTGCTGTCCGTAGCAAACTTACGGGATGAAGTTCTTTATTGTTTATGGTTTGTAGATTGATGTATTCATGCCTTGTTTATTTGTGAAATGAACAAAAATCTGTAAGCAGGCATGAAAAGAAATTTGGCCATGCAGTCAATTGAATTTTATTTTCATTCTTCTACGTACAATCTTTCAAGGACCTTACGAGGATGTTCTCGGACCAATGTATGAATTGTCTTTACACTGAACATTGTCCTTTTTTTGCTCAGGATATAGGGACATAGGTAAACATGGAGTTCTGTTATTTGGTGAGGTCCCATCTTCCAGCTTGGGAGCGTTAGACTGCAGACCTCTGTATATAGCTTCAGCTATGGGAATGCCACGCAACTGAGTTCCGCAAGTCTTCAAGCTGACCATATATTACCAGGCCCATTGTTAGATGATGAAAGTCTTACCTGTGATATCTCTGAAAGTCACCCTCTGGGTTTCCAGTATTTATAACAGTTGAGACAGACTAACAGCTCGTTAATTATAACCGTTTAATGACAGTTGAAGCAGCTGGATACAGGAAACAAAACAAGCAGTTTTGGATCTGCCTAGCTGGACCTTCATCGTATCTTGTCAATGTATCTATCTTCAAATGAAATAAATACATAGTGTGTTTGTATTGAGATGCAAACTTGTGAGTCACAATGGGTAACATCACAAAGAGTCAGTGTCAAGTTGTAGGTTAGAGCCTTTTATAGCAAGCTCTATACACGTCACTTAGTAAGAGGCCTCCATTAGCCAAACAAAGCCAGCAAGCGGCCAATATTCCTAATACCATAATATTCATTATTCAAAAAACAGCAGAGGACTTTAGATTTTTGTTTCAAACAGTAAAGTTTATTTAGAGCATCAGCATAGTAGATATAGAGGGGATCCTATCAGAAAACATACATAGACTTATATATGCTGCTGTGACCACTGGCAGGTAAAGGGAATAACACTGATAATCTTGTTCTCATGGCACCTGTCAGTGGGTGGGATATATTAGGCAGCAAGTGAACATTTCGTCCCCAAAGTTGATGTGTTTGAAGCAGGAAAAATGGGCAAGTGTACCCACAGCACACCTTCATAGGTCTAGTGCAGTCCATGCCTCGATGAGTCAGGGCTGTTTTGGTGGCAAAAGGGGGACCAGAACGATGTTAGGCAGGCGGTTAATGTTAATCGGTTGTGTCAGTGTGCATGTATGTAAATTTTAAATATATATATATTAAAGTATTGGGGTTCTTAAAGCATTAAACATGTATCTGATTTGATGTTTTCTTTTTAACTTTTATTATAAAACTCTTTTAAAA
Source organism: Spea bombifrons (assembly GCF_027358695.1). NCBI lineage: Eukaryota > Metazoa > Chordata > Amphibia > Anura > Pelobatidae > Spea > Spea bombifrons. The sequence continues at coordinate 82,190,619 of NC_071091.1, read as the reverse complement.
CCCCTATACATATATGTCTCTCATGCTTCCCTTTGTTTCCTCCCTCTCTATCAACATTTGGTGCAAGGAGTTTTATCCTTTGCAGATTCTGCCATTTGGAACAGACTTCCTGTATCTCTCTGCCTCATTGAGTCTTCATCTCTTTTCACATCTCATCCTAAAACACATCTTTCTCGCTTGCCTATGGTTCTTAATTTCTCTTTCCCTCTGTTATTGGCCCCTTGACTGATTGAATACTTTAATTTCTTCAGCTCACACACCACTCTTTTTCAATAATTATTATCATAAAGTGTCTGCTGACTTATATTTTATTTTTCCATTGCATAAAGCATTTTGGAATTAAGTTTAAATGAGGGACACTAAAGTATTTTTTAAGATTAAGTCAGCACAGACAGTAGCGGACATACTCAAAGGGTGAGGTTTAACTATTTTATGCTTTCATTCCTATAAAAGCACCGCCATTATCGCAATTTACTAAAGTTAACGTACCTGTAGAATCAAGATGCTGCAGTGTATTTTACTTTGTTCAATTGTAATTTATCATTACATGATTTACAACTGAAAAAAGTTTAAATATTACATCGATTTAATATTAATATTTGAAACAATCTCTGCACACTTGTATGTATGTATATATGTATATATGTGTGTTATATATATAGCCCCAGTGGGTATTATATGTACAAGAGTTTTTTATTCTTGTATACATCAAACATAAATTTTACATTTTTTATATATAAAATAATGAGTGTTGTTATTTAAATGCTTTAAATCATTTTCTTCTCCATTCGTATTTTTGTCATATCTTTTGGTGTATAAGATGTAATACAAATGCATATCCAGACATGAGGTTATCAGTGCCAATAAACAACATGGAGGGCCCCATGCTTGTGTGTACCATGAGAAAACAACCCCCTGTCTCTGATGCACATAACTGACTGAGATTTGTGAAGCAATAACTGCACCGAACACTTGTTAGTAAATTGTTATAATCAGTTTGAGGTAGCTCTCATAATGAACAGTTAAAGACGTATCATGGTTTTCTTATATACTGCATCATACTGAAATCTGTCTGGGTATTAGGAATTCTAAAATTGCTTGGCTTGTGTGGGCAGTTATAAATATTGCACTTGTTGAGTAGATTGTAAGCTTGCATGAGCAGGACCCTCCTATAGAAATGGTGTGGTGAAGGCACAGACACATCAGTTACACTTTCTTTGCTAGAAGTCCTGGTGAAATGATGGAAGTCAAGGAGACCCTAAAAGAGTTAACTGAAGCTCCTTTATTCTGCCCTTACATAAATTTGCCATCAAATGGAATTTAACATACTAGAGATGTTAAAGACTCTGTACATTTTGAGTTTAAGGAGTTGCAATTAGTGTATGGGAATATATTTGTATTTACATCAAAGGATGCATAACCCGAAATACACGCGCCATGATGTGGTCCATGAAAATCCAAACATAAAATCAAACTGTCATCCACGTGTGCACTCCTTCCTTGATATAAACCTTTGTGCAAGAAACAAATATACTTGATTTCCCGTGATCTATTTGCCCTTCACAGGCTGTAGTCAATTTCATGGTCCTTGTAAAATGTGTTACCTCTGTGAAAGTTCTGTAGCTGCAGTTATGATTCTGCCTTTTGTAGAACATATTCACACTCCAGCAGTCAGAGAGATGCCAGCAACCCCATGGATTGACAGGTTTAACCAGGGAGTCTCTGTGCCGGAATTGCCCCCAGTTTGGCAAAAATGTAAATAAAAATCTTTTCTGTATGATGCGATTCCCGTATGGCACTGGTGATATTCAGCTTCAAAATGTGCCATGTTAGACGACTTAAGAGGAAATTCATGTGCCAAATAAGAATGAAATTGATACCATTTTTATGGAATCCCGGTATAGCTTAACTATTTCCTTTCTAATGTATAATGCTAACCAGCAATAGGTCACAATATCTAGTATACACATACTATGCAGTAAGGACTCTATAGTGACTAAAAAACATAGAGTTGGCATCCAGTATTTCTGGTATTTTGGATATTATGCAACATCAAAATACTTCACTCAAACTAACTTTATTTCCAAAGTCGTCATATGTGTCATCATGTATTACAGTGTGATGGCACTAGGGATAAACCACACATGTTCCTAAACTGCATCTGCTGCATTATAGCAGGTCTACCTTTCAAGTTCATTGTTGGCCATTCATACAGCTTCACCACGCATTGTGTAAGCAATCTACATAGCCTTTGGGGCAGGATAACAGAAAAAGAAAAACAACCCTGCAACAAATCTATAAGACCACATGTAACTGGGAATGTAAGAAACTGGGTGAGAATGTAAGGAACTTGGATTCATTTTTACTCTACACTAAATATCAGCCAGCAGCTTATCTTGGGAAAAAAACACATATCCAATCTATTTGACTAAAAAATGTATATAAGGGATATTATCATATAAATGTGTATATAAAGTTCATATAGGCACAGGGACATAAATGTTACTTAATTTCATTTTTGCCTAGTGATCATACACCCAGAAAGTTGGTTAAAGATTCCAAAAGATCAGTCTTCCAGGAAAATGTCTTGTTCTTCTTGAGCAGCCGAGCATGCATACGAGCAGACTAGTTGCCTGGATGCATGCAGTAGAGGTCATGCTAGTTGCTTGAACACCCTCATAAAATTCTCCACCAGTATTCTGAGACAGGATCACAATCCACCTCCAGAAATTAAAGCAACAGCTTGGACATTTATTAAATTGCCTTTTTTTCCTCTTAACATTTTTTTTAATGTTTGATATGCCTTTGCTGTCTTGGGGTAATGGCGATAGACTTCAAATCTTCAAACCTTATGTTTGATCCATAATACAGGCTGACGTTAGGAGAGAAAGAAGTAATCAAATGTAGGCAAGACGTACTTACGTAGATTAGACAGAAAAACATAGGCAAGGTCCACACAAAAAATCCTTGTCACCCCAGAAACGATACAGCCGCTTTATACTTCGGGGCATTTCCTTAGTTAAGGGTTTTTCAGTGCGTTCATTTTTTTAATCAATTGTGGTACTAGTCATCAGTATGATCATTAATGCAATTTATGACAAAGCCATACTATATTTCACAATTACTATATACTGTATATACCATGTGTAATAGATACAAGTTGATTTTAATTGGTTTTGTTGTACAGCTATCATAAATAACATTATTAACAGGCACTGATGAAAACTAATCATACCATACACAAGCATCAATCAACAAGCATTAATCATTTAATGATTGACCATGTTATTTTTCCCTGGCATCTAATTAGTAAGGTATTTACAGTTGTCTAGAATCCTGCAGGTGAACTGCCTACGTGAAACCAGTAAATATGTATTGTGCCTGAAACTCTTTCCAGTTATTAAAGAGCGCATGAATGAGCAGAAACGATGGTGTATCATAGCAGTGATAAAAAGAATCACCAGAGACTTTTAAATTTTGATTGTATTTTTTTCTTATTCTGTATAAACCATCTAGTATTTGAATTTCAATTGTGGGTTTCATTGGTTTGGGATATTCCCTGTATGGACCCCTTGTTACCTTTGTTCGAAGCATTACTCTCTATTCTTTCATAAAAGCACAGCGCTGATAATACTTGCTGATATGAATGGTTAAGTCCGGCCTATGGAACTGACCCGGAGACAAGAATAACACATTGCCATCTCAACGGATAACTTAACTTTTTTTACAACTGAAATGTGCTACAAGAGAAATACGGTAATATTTGTTGGGAAGGTAAGAATGGCAAACTCAGCCACCTTAACCAGTTTAATTCAGGAATACAAAAGTCCTAAGTTTACATTATACTCCAATACATTACATTATACTCCAATGGCTCACATATATTATTGATTGCTTCTAGACAGTCAGTAAATGCTGATTCAGTGCTGAAAAACATCTTTACCTAGTTTTGCAATAAGCAAATTGTGTGTCCCATAGCAGAAGAAGAGCATCAAGCTGATACTTGTGATAAGAATTTGCTTACAGTTCTAGAGAGTCATGTTAACATATCATTGGTGTGCACATAGCTTTCAAAGCATCTGTACGTCCTACTACTAATGTTAATATGCTCCTAGGTTAAATGTTCATTAATATATTTTATAAAGACATATCATGTCATTATTTTACAATGTTTTGCATAAAAAAGAGTAATGCAGAGTGTGTAGAAAGACTTCAGTGATATAGTATTATACTCAGTAACATTTAGTCCTGCTCTGTGGATTTGTGATATACTCTGGTACATAAGCCTTGCTCACTGACATCTTACAGCTTTCTGAACATACTTTTTGTATTCCTCTTGCCACCGTTGCCTTGGAACGTATAAAGTTTGGAATTTAGGTCTATGCAACAGACACTAGGTGGTGGTGTTTGAGACTTTAAAGGGGTTACTAAGTTTTAAGAAGTTTCCTGTTATGAATGCATAAATATTCCTTGTTTTACTCCTCTAAACGATGACTTATCATGTGTAATGTGTTATAAGGCACTTTCCAGAACATATTGAGAATTAAAATGATTGCAGGCTCTATCTCCAGGACACATCCTGTAAAAAATCCATGCTTTCTTTATTCTGAATATACATTCACATTCAGTATAAGTGAAACATGTGTCTTAAAGGTACTATTAGTAGAGATTTTTTGGATGGCTTGGATGACGTGAAAATCTATAGATTTTACAGCACTCAAGTCCCATCATCCTGTTACTATCATCGATTGGTGCTGTATGTATTCATATGCTTTGCATAATAAATTAACCTATTTTAGAAATCTTAGAAAGCTGTGGTTTCAACTGTTCTTTGATCACTGAGAAATTTAGATAGCAAAACAAATATCTAACACAAAACCATACTCCTTACGTCTTTGTATCTTACATCGTCCAGTCCCCATCTAGTTTTCTACAGTTCCAGACAGAGATTTGTAGAGATTTTTAAAAAATAGAATGCAACAAAACATGGAACATTTTATAAAGAACCACTGCTTATTTTCTTCCCTATATGGCGGTGTCATATTCACGAGTGCTGTACAATAGGATTTTGTGTTTTTATAGAAAAAAATCCTACCTATCTGACTTAAGTCACATCCCTTTCTATATTAGGGCTGTAAAACAAGCCTAATACATAAGAACTCTAGCTGTCTATATTTTATAATAAGTAAGCTAATAATCAACTAAAATTCAGCAAAGAATAGTTTTCCTAATACACAGACAGGGCCAATAACTCAGAATATAATGTATCTCCAATGTTTCTAGTATACAGAATCTAAACCAAATAAAAAATGATGTAAGCTCCCAAATAGTCTGAAGAATAGGTTTACCGTTCTTGCCTCAGGTTCCTATGTTCACATTTGGTGGGACTGTCCCTTGGTACGTCCATTCTGGTCCATTGTGTTTGCGTTTATCAAGGAGGTTTGTGACCCTGACTACCAGTTGACGCCTCAGCTGGTTCTGTTACTGGCCCCTCCTATCCCGATTGGTCGGTATAAGCGTTCCCTGACCCTACACTTTTTGAACGCAGCCAGGGCCCTAATTCCTCAGCTCTGGAAATCCCATTCCACACCTCCGATTCGGCTCTGGTTACAGAAGCTTAACTTTATTTGTCACATGGAGTCCCTGGTTATGGCTTCTAAGGGCTTGTCGCATAAACATGAACTGCGTTGGTTTCATTGGAAGACCTTCCTCCTGTCTCCGCAGTTCCCTACCATAGTGGGTGTAGATGCTCCACAGTCTCTCTGAGGGCTCAGCTCTCCCTACCTCGCACACACACATACCCATATTCTCTTGATTACTTACTTACTTATTGCTTTCGACTTCTTCTTTCATTTTTGATATTACTGTCGATGCCGCTCACGCCTGATGTTGTTATGTTTTCTTATTATTTTGTTTCTGGGTCATTTTTGTTTGTTTTATTTTTCACCTCACTCTTTGTGATTCCACACGCTAAGGCGGTATGCACACGATTACTGCCAGTGTTTATTCGATCCTCACAGACCTTTGCATATACTGCTTTTGTTTTCTCCATTGAACCACATACTGTACTCCTTACCTGTGACGCTCTGTTGTTATGGATATGGGTAATCTGTCATGTATGCCTTTTTGCCTATTGTCTCTTGATTTTGTTTCAAGCCATGTATTGTTCACCTCTGTATGAATGTACCTATGTTCCTCGTACACTCATTCATTTTGTGACTGTGTGCTGTTGTGATTCTCGTTGCAATAAACGGAATTGAGAAAAAAAAAAGAATAGTTTTACCGAAAAATGCAAACATTAAGATACTGTCTATTGGAAAACAGTGATAGGTTATTCTTTTTTTTCCTCTTTTCTTTAACCTTTTATACACAGAATTACCGTAGGTCAAAGCTCAAAGAACTGCGTGTTTTAATATCTACAGAGATTACATTGTCTATATGTACATGGAAGACAGGGGTATGGTGATGATTATCCTGGAAGTCTATGTTTTGTTAGGACTGCACAGTGATTATATATAGGTGAATGGAAACATGTTTTGATTCGCCATTGGTTTTATTCTGAATAAATGCAGGTTTGAATGTAATACCAGACTCATGTAGCAATTGCTTATAGGATGTCTAAATGCTCGTGGAACATTTGTAATGGGACGCAGTGCAACCAGCTGCACGCTGCATGTATTCACATACTTAATATGGACTTCAGAACAGCCCGTAAGAAAAACAATTCATTAACTCGGCTTAGGAGATAGAAATGTGAGCATTAAGACAGCATTGTGTCATCAAACAAAGGTCAAACAGAGTCTAATGGTTTTAAGAAAGGAAGCACAGATCTGACAGCATTAGAAATCTGTTGCTTAAATGTTAAATTGAGCTTAATAGCTATTAAAAGATCAAATTTCAGAAAAAGCAGGTTTTGGGGAGATCTTAACTAAGCCTATTTGCAGTCACAGACACCGGAATCTATTTATCGCATGGGGAGAACCCACGATTAGAAATTCAGATGTGTTTATGTTAAAGCAAAGATAATTTGCAGACATCCAGGCTTGTGTGTCTCCCCAAATAACTTGTAAGCAGTTGTTACCATTACTTGAGTACATACATTACAGAATTGCAGGTATGTGATAATGTGTTGGGATCAGTAAAATGAACCTACTTGGAGGAATTACAAACAGAATATCATTCTAATTCTGAATTGGTCCTGTGCATATTACCTCTATGCTGAATCCATAGGGCTGCAGGAGCCTTTTGTCTACAAGGAACCACCAAAAAATGCTATCTTCCTTTAAATGTAGCATAACAGACATGTGCACCTCACATCTGCTAATCACATAAATTCTAGTGGATCTTCCATTCTTCAATTATGAGAAATTGACTCATAATTGAATTGAAACATTTCATTCCGTGGCATAAATTACCCAAAAGGCCTTACAATTATATGTGTTCGTATGTAATTTAAACTCCAAGGTTGTCAATGACTCATTAGGGTACTAGTACTAATCCCTGTTTCCGTATTCATCTACATTATCTGGTGTAGGTAATGGTATCAAGTGTGCAGGTAAGTTGTGATTGGACATTGAATAAGCAGGGGCACAGGTTAACGGGCTAGTGACAGACTTGTACATGTCTCTACTATGCCATTCTGTGATATACATACCTGGGAACTCTCCGGGTTTGCCTGAAGATTGCCAGGTGAAGCACCACAAGACCCGAATCTTCCGGTTCAAGACCTGAATCCTCCGGGTCGCAGGACCGGGGTCTTGTACACGCCATGCTCCCCGCCCATTTTTCCTTTAAATGGGGGTGTTTCCCTGCTGACATCAGCGGGAATGCCCCCGATATCAGCCGGACCGCCCCATGACATCCAGGGAACTCCCACTGATGTCACAGGACCGACTGCTGCCGTCAGTGTGCAGTCCTAGTCCTGGCAAGGGAAGGCTCCGGGTAGCAGGAGCCCAGAAGTTCCCAGGTATGGTGATATAGCTGTGCCTGGTGCATCACAGTAACACATTTTCCTCTTTTAAAAAGAGGGTGAGAAATGATGTCATATTACTAACAAACCAACTTTTACTAACCTCTTCAAAGCCAGATATTCTTGGATTACTCCATGTCTCCATGACAACTATCAATAAAAAATAGTAGAACAAAACAGTGACATATTATTTTTCTAGAATTAGTGTTTGAGAGAACATGTTTATATTTTCTGATATCACAAATTGACTTGTTCAGGAATTACAGTGTGTGACAAATATCACTTCTCCCAAAACTGGTAAGGAAACAAGCAATTTCCTAATCAAGGGTCTCATCGTCTGCCATCTACGATTATAATTTACTCATATTATAAATTACCATAATCCAGCCTTTCTTGTGATGTATCCAAACCTTTATTTGATTCATCTATAATATGCTGTAGGTCAACAATGAGACAATCCTTAAAACAACAATTAACTCACCATGCATCACATCCCAGCCTTCAACCCAGAACAAGAAAGGGATAAATTCTAATCTTATATAGTATAAATCTCAAGAATTATTATCGAGACAATGTCGGGAATTGTCAGGTATCCAAACATAATACTATTACCTAGATACAGTCTCATGGCTTGCATTTTATATTTTGGGCAAATCCAATTGCATTTTTTAGAACAGTTGTAAAGTATGTGGTAGCATGTTGAATAGATAACAATTGGAAATTGGGACACAGCTAAACCAAATTAAAACCAAACAATAAAAAAAATCTAGTTTGTTTTAATTTGGGGGATCTTTTCTTAGATGTAGTGTCAACAGATGGCATCATGTAGGGGGCTCCACGTTTTTAGTTATTTAGGACTTTAGTAAACTGTGATTTTATCCAGTGTAAGATTGGAACAGATGTGATCGTATCAGGGTTCCACTACTTTCCGTGAAATAAAAATTGCCATGATTTGCTGTACAGTGTGACTTTATCTTTGTGTAGATTTGTCTACAAAGTTGTTTTTAGAAAGAATTTACCCTGAAGCTTTAAACCATTATAATAGAGAGTTAATGTCTTATTCTGTATTATTCCCATTAAACCCCTTTAATATTAGAGCATGTGTTGCTTTATAGCATTAACTAGTGTCTTGCTCTTAACAGTATTTTCACAGTTTATGACACTGCTTACGGCATTTACAAACAGCTGTTTGAATTAAATGAGCACTTAAGGACCCTGTTCATTAACTCAAAAGTTTCATGTGTTTTTAATTCATTCTTCCCATTGTATTATTGCCATGCAAATCTATGTTTTGGTTTTTAATGTATGCCTTGACCACCGGTTTTGTATGAATATTAAGCACTTTTTGTCTTTAATTACTATAATAACCATTTTGCTTCTGCCAATAATGTTATTTTGCCCACATCAGAATCTGCTTGCGTTTTTATTTGCTATAAATATTTTATTAATGATTTTATATATATATAAATATTTTTTGAAAAAAAGTTGTTTTTTGTAAAAGCAGTCAATACAAATAAATATTTTCTACCATCCAAGAATATACAAAAGCCCTTGTTATTATACAATGGCCCTTGTATAGTTTCAGAAATTTTAGAGAACCCACAAAAAATAATCAACAATTTACCCATATTTTCAGAAACCAACCGTGCGTTTGTTTTTGTTTTTTCACATTCTGTACTTTAAAATGTAATCCATAATGATCATGAACATCAAAACATTGTACATCACTGCTGGTTATGATGGTGCTATATAATGCAATACATAATAGTAATAAGCATCATCAAAAAAGATCCAGTGCTTTGTACATATACAACAGGTTCATTCGCTAACTGAGTGTTTAGTATTGAAGATCTCCGTCTGAAGCAAGGCAAGTGATTGGTGTGCATGTTTGCGTAAGACATGTCATCCAATCATTTCATGTCGATGTAACGTAGAACGTGGCAGTACATTTATTTTTCTGCTGTCCATTGATGAGACCTTGCCTATTTGTCAAGAGACCTTTGTTAACATTATTTTAGAAAATTTATACAGTTACAGTATAACTAACCTAAAATACCCTATATTTTGTAAATAGGTTCTAAATTTTTAACTGAACGGTAGTTTCAAATATTACTCTGGATTTCAGGAAATCATGGATGTAGTCCTGGAATTCTGGAAAGCTACAGGTGATCTAATTACGATAATGAGTTGAGCAATTAATATTTTTGTACCCTGATATTTTGTACATAGGACTGCATTTCGTCTACAGGATTTCTGAATTGGTTTTGGTTTATGACACCTTTTGTGTCCTCTCTAATGTCCTTTAAATGTTGGGATGTGTTTAAGATTGATTGGGTGTAGAGGTTAATAGCGGATACGTCCTAAGATGGGTATTATGCATCTGTGTAGGGTTCTGCTAAAGATTTTTAGTATCAAAATGAGTCAGGAACATGTTGCTTGACATTGATATTATTTGATGTTGCGCAAGTATGAAAGAAAGTGTTAATATTAGGCGAGGACTGCCAGCTGTAAAATAGAGACTCTCTATGTGCATTAATTAGTCTTTGCCAATACACATTTATCTAAAGAGACTGTGATGAAAGCCTCACAAAAAGGACCTTGCATATAAATGCTGCCTAAAGTTCTTTTAACTCTAGACACCCTGATACAGATTAAAGAGGAAAACAAGATTTGAGCTACAGCCCAAATATATCAGACCGGCCTAATGGATAATTTGCCCCATGACCCTCATTCCTAGCCCTACCCAATTGATAATGGTGAACTAACAATTTACTGTTTGCTTCAGGAATTCATAGTATGCAATATTAGCAAACACACTTATTGCCCCATAAGTTCTACCGTTGCGTTTGGTGTGCCCTACTGATAAGTAATACCATAAAGCCCTTCGGGTTTTATAGAAACTACTAGTAATTAATAGACTTGTACATTCCGAATCATACGAATTGCAAATTTTACAAATGTTGGTAAATGATGCGTGCAAAGCCAGAAAACGAGACCAGACCCCCCACAAATTGGACAAAAACAAAGGAAAAAGCTCGGAATTTTCGTCCCGACATTTATAGGTCCACATTCACTCACACTCTCTCTCACTCACTCAATATCGTTCACACTCTCACACAATGTCTCCTTTCCTTCTTTGCCGACCCCTTCTGCATCGTCTTCTGCATATTCTTCTTCTTCATCATCTTCTATCTTCTCCCTTCTCTATTCTAATTTCAAGCTTCAATCATAATCTTCTTTCTTTTCTCCACATCTTCGCAGAGGAGAGGACATCCCCGCAAGTGTCATCATGTGAACTTACGGCGCTTGCGGTGATGTCCTCTCCTCAGGGAAGTTGCCAGTTTATGTCCGCGGAAATGCAGACGAAGAAGGAAGATGAATGTGGGCACCGGGTAACAAATTTTGTTCCAAAAATAAAAATTCCCCCTAATTTTTGGCCTAACCTAATGGGGAGAGAATGAAAATCGTTGCCTGAAAACGAATGGGCCAAAAACGAAGCAAAACACCACCAAACCATGTATGCTGAGGCAACAGACTCGGTCGGACTTTACCCGTCAGACTTCTATGCAGGATGTGGTGGAAATCTCTAGCTTCTGCTATAAAACCAAGGGGCATGGTAGTTTGTTGGAGGTTAGTAGCACTTGTTAATTTGATCAAGGCTGAAGTTTACTGAGGATAAAGTAAACAATGCAAATTGCAGACACCATCAGTTTCCTCTGGTCAGTGAAGTGTGCTCTGTTCCATTTACACTTCACAACAACATCTGATGGGCTTTGTCAGTGCTGCACAGAGTAATTAAACCTGAAATCAATAGCAGGCATTTGTCATGTTTACAGCCGCTCTTTCTGCTGGGTTAAACTCATCAGTTTAGTGCAGTTCTGTTTTACTGCTGAGACACGCTCCATTATTCCTTCAGGTACAGTTGAGATATTCAGTTACAGTACTTGTCCAATAGTTTGAATATGTCAGTAAGATTAAAAAGGGCAGGAAAAATGAACATTTTTATTTAATTTATTAACTGCGTCCTTTAGAGCCCAATTTCCATTTTTCTTCCCTCCTATCATTAATTTAAAAAAATATATTAATTCACCCACATAATATATTTCTGTTGCTGAAGGCAACATCAAGGTGAAGTCATGTCATTGAGAAGACACGGTGTATGGATGCACGCTCTGTATTTCATCCAGCTATTGTTTCCATCAATTTGTAAGGTGTGTTTGGAGAAGTCGGTATCTTAGCAACCGACTGTAAACTGTCTATATTCTGGCTGTTTGTTTAGTTTGGACATTGTAAGCTTGTTTGAAAAGTATCTCTGATTTCTTAATTGCTTCTTTTAAATCAAGAATATCATAATTTTGGTAAAAGGCTTAAAATAGAATCCTGAATTTTTTTTTTACTATCTAATAAATGTAATTTGGTCCCCTTGGATTGGTTGTCTTTGCGGATTGTATTTGTTGTTACGAAGACATGTTTAAATCACATTGTAGTGATCTTCCATATTCAGTGTGTTGATCTCTTCAGAGAAAATCCTAATGTAATAGAAAAAAAAATTAAAACAGCTTAGCCATAAATTACAGTGTTTATAAGTTATTAAATCTAATGCATGAACTTGCAGTCTATAGAATGACCTTGGGTACGGTCATAAAACCCACTTATTTGGCTGTTGCCATGCGCAAAAAAAAAAGTAAGATACTTTGATAAAATGACATCAAATGGAACGTTGCTGAATATGAATCATATATAGTATTAAGTGTAACAAGAACGATGAAAATAATTTTACTCAACATCAGATTTAATGTATCTTATGATAAGTATACAACATGATTAGTCATTAATTGTTGCACGGAACGTTTTCATTGCAATAAATGAAAAAAAAATAGTTGTCAATATCTACATTTACAAATGTATATTTCAGAGGTACTGTTCTAATAAGACTAAACCTTAATTCCAGTGTATATATATATTGTTTTGGCCTTTTCCTCAGGAGGTTTTTTCTACTAAAAACAACACAAAAACTTTTTATAAAAACAGCATAGACCCCATATAAAATCTGTGCAATTTAAGTTCAGTAATAACGCAATGATTTGAAATACATGTGTTTATGTGTAGCAGACTGTCAGAGAAGTAGCAGGGAAGATTTATATGTGTCTTTGGGGGCATACTTTAGGAATCTGCACTGGAACAACTGGACTTGTTCTGAATATGTAATATGAATTATTTTATTCATGGTGTTTCTAATAGCAGCTTTCTGCCTCCTACTTGTCCAGGACATATATATTATCTGGAGGAATTTATATATAAATTCTTCATGTCATCTATCATTCTTTATATTGCAGCAGTGTTATAACATCTAGTGTTGCAACACATACATACCCCCCTCAAACTTTCAACACCCCTTATCTTGCTTAATACACACATTTCTATTCTATAACTGGCACTAGAATCAGCGTGTTCTCCTCTGCATCATGTTGCTTTCTTACAGTACTCTTTTCAGAGTATGATAATTATATGATTATTTTCCTGAAACAGGAAGCTTTGATGTCATCACTTAATGAAAACAAGATGTTAGCGAAGGAGTATGAAACACTTCAGTCATGCTATATGAATGAGCAAGACAAATTAATGTCCAGCTATGAAGAAAGACTGAAGATGGAGACAGCATTACGAGATTACTTACAGGTAATTTCATTTTATCTGTTACAAATGTCATACTCTGAAGACCTTGAGTGTCTATGTGCATGTGACAGTGCATGTACTTTATGGTGTCCCTTAATGCTTCTGAAAAGTGGAAATCCATAACTTTAGTAAATTGTTATAATTTAGCTTATTTTAAGATATGCACCAGAATTTGGCTCTATTACTTTTACCCAGGTAAAGCACATGCTTTACATGATTCTAAATAACAATCACAAAAATGTTAATTGTTATGTATGATGCATCATATGTGATGATTTGGTGAATTATATTAAAGAGGTTTTGTTTGGCACCTGGAGAAACTGAAGAAATCACGAATAAGCATGCCCCGTTCCACCACACTTCCCCCTCAGCAATATGTACGTGTTCAAATAGCCTCTGTCCCCTGAACGTTGTGTATCCACTGCAGTGTTGTGGAGGATGGAATATGCTATGATGATCTGACACCTGTTTTGGGGTTTGTACTGTGGGGTCGTCACATGGTTGTATCTAAATCTGGTTTTGAGAAAGCTAATGATTGACTATGATCTATGACTATGATTGACTTTATCAACTAGTGAGCCTCATTGTACCTGTGCTAACAACAGAAGTGTAGATTGATGAGTGATGTTAGGAGCTATTACCTGCATGTATATCCTGCATCCTTTGGAAAAAAATGAAAGGGGAGTTACAAGGTAAATATCAATGTTTAACATATGAACAATTCCACAAATATAAGGTCCTTCTACTAGCACGATCAGTAGCCTCATGACGGGGAATACAGAGCTCCTAAAGAAGGTCAATTGACCATAGAACACTTTTGATTGTTGGAGGGAAACTGGATGTATCTCTGGGGGGGTTTGTGCCATAGCTGTGGGAACCTCAGTTCTGAAATGCATAGTACTTAATTTATGCAGCCCGCTGATAGCACAGTTACTATGGGTTTAGGGATCTACATGTCCATGTAGGACATAAGCGTATAACCTCTTCTCTTCCAAAAAGACTAAGATGGATATTGTGGATATGTAGTGAGCAGTTTTAATCCCAGGCTAAGCTGGCACCTGTAGCTGCTGAACCATGGATCCAGCCATGACAGGTGTTGTGGCAGCTGCTTGTGTGAGACCATTGGATTATGCTGTCTGTAAGGTACCATTTTACCGCTCCTTCAGATCCAATTTATGTATATTGATATCTTATATCGGAAAAAAACACTCCCATCATACCTTTAAAATTAATTCTGTTGGGATTCTGATGTTTCATTACATTTATAATACCTGTAGCAAAAAAAGCAAATGGAAACATTTAGAAATATATTTCAATGCAAAAGAATATAGACCTTGCAGTTTATTTTTAGGTATTTCAGATAATTTATTAGGTGGCTGCTAAGTGATTTTTTTTTATAATCTTCATGTATATGAGTAGAAAATAAACATTAGAAGCCGCTTTTAAAACATATTTTAACTTGAAATGGTAAATTGTATATTATGCAAAAAAGACAAAAAAAAATATATAGAAATGAACAGTAAAATGACAAAAAAAAAAGAAAACCGTTACTTGTATCAAGTATGCTAGAGAAGTCTTTTCATTCTAATATGGAACTATAGTAAGGATCATTGCACTAATGCAGGAGGATTTGTGATAATGTTGCAGAAATTTTTACTGTCAAAACGGAACTGCAGCGTAATGACTTTTGTTATCATGGCTTCTAATAACTATTCAGCATAAATTGACCCCACATATGTTAAACTGAAATAATATGTCAGGCACATAATAAGATGAAGGGGATGTAAAAAAATCTCCAGAATTCTTCAGATTGCAGCTGCAATGACATGTTATATATGTCTGAATCATTTTCTATCATTTGTGGCTGAGGTTGAGAAATATGCATAATTAGCAAACCCCATGGTGTGTGGGAAACTTGAAGGCTGATTGAGAAAATTTTCCTATTTATTTATCATAAATGGAAATGTGGCATTTTCCCAACAGCATGGGTGGTTCCTGCCCTTGTATAGTAATGATAGTTGTACAGACCTCCCCTGAAGCCTTGCTATTGCTGGGTTGGACCCCTTTTTCCTTTCAGGACTGCCTTCATTCTTCGTGGCATACTTTCTACAAGGTGCTCAGAGATTTTGGTCCATATGGACATGATGACATCACGCAGTTGCTGAAGGTTTGTCGGCTGTACATCCATGGTGTGTATCTCCCGTTCCACCATATCCTAAAGGTGCTCTACTGGATTGAGATCTGGTGTGGAGGACATTGGAGTACAGTGAACTCATTGTCATGTTCAAGAAACCAGTTTGAGATGATGTGGGCTTTATGACATGGTGCATTATCCTGCTGGAAGTAGCCATCAGAAGATGGGTACACTGTTGTCATAAAGGGATGGACATGGTCAGCAACAGTACACAGGTAGGCTGTCACGTTTAAACGATGCTCAATTGGTACTAAGGGGCCCAAAGTGTGCCAAGAATATGTCCCCCACACCATTACACCCCCACCACCAGCCTGAACCGTTGATACAAGGCAGGATGGATCCATGCTTTCATGTTGTTTACGTCAAAGTCTGACCCTGCCATCTGAATTTCGCAGCTGGAATCGAGGCTCATCAGACCAGATCAGTCTTCCATTTTCGTGAGCCTGTGCGAATTGTAGCCTCAGTTTCCTGTTCTTAGATGAATGGAGTGGCACCTGGTGTGGTCTTCTGCTGCGTTAGCCCATCTGCTTCAAGGTTCGACATGTTGTGCGTTCAGAGATGATATTCTGCATACCTTGGGTGTAAAAAGTGGTTATTTGAGTTACTGCTGCCTTTCTGTCATCTCAAATCATTCAGTCGCCTGCCCATTCTTCTCTGACCTCTGACATTAACAAGGCATTTTCATCGACAGAGCTGCCACTCACTGGTTATTTTCTCCTTTTCAATCCTTTCTCTGTAAACCCTTGAGATGGTTGCGTGTAAAGATCCTAGTTGATCAGCAGTTTCTGAAATACTCAGACCAGGCCGTCTGGCACCAACAACTACTACTAGTAGTAGTCACTTAAATTCTCTTTCTTCCCCTCTCTTATGCTCGGTTCTAACTTCAGCAAGTTCTCTTGACCACGTCTACATGCCTAAATGCACTGAATTGCTGCCATTTGATTGGCTATTTGTGTAAAAAAAAGTGGCCAGTGAGCATGTGTGTGTGTATATATATATATATGGACCTTTACTGTATACCCCACCCAGCTTGACTGATTATTCACAAGCTGAAAAATGACTGCCGGATAGTGTTGTGTGCAGGGAGGATATGATTTGACTGTTAATATTTTATACAGGAGGTTGAGGGGCTGCCAAATAGTGTTGTGTGCAATGGTGTGAGGCTGGCACATAAGCATTGTTGCATACTCATAGCTGTGCTGTTCTCAATCACAATATGCTGTAATCATCACAATATTTTAGCTTTTAATAGCATTACTGTAATGTAAGGAAAGGAACCCAGTATGCAGGGACTCGTGTAGAAACAGGTTTATTAACCAAATGAGGAACGGGATAAGGCAACAGCAATGCAGAATACACAAACGCTATGTATGTTGCTGTGATACAGTTAATAGCACAGTCTACAAGTATAGCAAGAAGTCAATGAACTCCGTGGAGTTATGGTTGCAGGGTGCTGCTGGTTGCAGGGTGCTGCTGGTTGCAGGTTGCCTACAGAACAACCAAGCACTGAATGGATGTCAGTGCTTGGTTTTAAACTTGCCGCGCTCCACTGCCCTGCCCCCGACCCATGATGTCACGGAGTAGGCGTCCCTCTGTCGCCATGGAGGCAGGGGATAAGAAGGGGGTGTGGTGAGCGTGCACGTCTCTTGCCCACCTCCTGGCGACAGAAGATGGCCAGCACAGGAGGAGAGATCATAGCGAGCACCTGCTGTGTGTGTTCAGGGTGTTCAGGGATGTCGGCAGCAGTAAATAAATACCTATTGCAAATGGGATATTCCCAAATTACTATAATAACAAGCAAATATCACTGATAAAAATATTTTATGAAATCCACAGACCTGTAGGCGTTGTTCTAAACCTGTTTGTGAAACATAGTCCATGTGAACGTATCATGCTGTTTATGATTTTTTTAAAAAAAACATTATTTTGGGACCACTTAAAAATCTTTGCATGGCCATTCCCTATTTTGTTGTTTTTGATGATAAAATTTGTTTTTATCTGAACTAAACAGCAGTCTTCAAAATACCCTTTTGTTTACTAATTTTATTCTTTTCATCTAATAGTATTTCTTTCTTCTAGTTATATCATAGATGAACCTACAGTTATCTGGAAACATTTGCTATTAGCTTCTTTTTCTATAAAAAAAATTAAATTTGAGGATAATCCTACCTCCAGAGCTTATTCTGTTCCTGGCCATTGACTGTGACAGTGAAAGGCTCATCTGAAAGCACTGGAGCATCCAATCTAAAAGCATAAAACATATTACATTTCATGAAAAAGCTAATTCAGATTGTTTAATTCTGGTAATATTGCCTCTGTCACCTTCAAAATCAAAATGTTCTTTCCTGTTATTATAAGGAAAACAACCAAATTGCTAGAAAAGCCATTTAAATATACAGCTGCCTTATGTTGCATACTAATTTGATAAAAAGTGTCTCTGCCGTTCCTGCATACTGTTGAATGCAGCCTCCCTTCTCACATTATAATGATAGTATTAGTGGGGGTGAATGGAACCCCAGGACTAGGTACAAAACATGATTATAAGATGACCCCCCAAACTTAATGATCCAAAAGAAAAGGCCTGAACATAAGATGACCATATTGAAAAATAAATAAAAAACACTATTTATACTTTCGTTTTTCTCACACCTTCACGCAATCTCTCTAATACTATCTTACTCTCATTCACTCTCTCTCACACTCTCAATGTCTCCCTACCTTCTCTGACCACTTCCATGTTCCTGTCTCCTTTCCTATATGCATCTTCTCTTGCCTCTTTCCCTGGCTCTGCTCTTTTGCTGAAGTACTCCAAGAGGTATAGTTATGTCACTAAAAAAAGGAAAACATGCAGAGGAATTCAAACAATTTACAGTACAAGGCAGGCAATGTGACAAACGTATAATTTCCCGTCTTGACTATTGCAATACTCTTCTGGTTGGCATTCCACTGTCTGACTCAACAACTCTCAGCATTCTGTCCTAAATGCTGCTGCTGCTGCTAGACTTACCATTCCTGGCACGTCGCTCTTCTTCTTCTGCTTCCCCACTCTGTGAAATCCTCCTCTGGCTCCCTAATACCTTAAAACTTACATTTAAAATCCTTGTACTTACATATAATGCCCTCCATAACACTGCTCCTCTATACATTTCTGCCCTCATAAAAAAAAATACTCACCTACTTTATTTTTATGTTCTTCCCATGGGCTAAGGCTCTCCCCCTCACTTATCACCTCTTCCTTTTTCCGTCTACAAGATTTCACTCGGGCTGCCCCATCTCTCTGGAATCTACTTCCATCGAACCTTCAGCATTCACCCTCCCTCCCAACATTCAAGAAATATCTCAAAACTCACTTCTTCAGAGAAGCCGCACCATCTTAGCTGCTAGAACTTCCCTGTCGCTGATACAACCACCACACTACCTCTCACCTTTCTATATAAATAAAAGGTCACAATTATATTAAATCTTTGTGAAAAAGGTCGTTAGGATACAGTTACTAGGTGGACAACAAGGAGGAGACTCTGCAGTATAGGCAACAAAAACCAAAGAATCTGGCTCTAAAGAACTACATCTAAAAGTTTTTAAAGGTTTGGCTTACGTCAGATCAGATGTAAGGAGCTTATGTAAAATGCATAAAAATAGACACTAGAGGCCGCATATGCCCAGTCAGTCCGGTCCTGACTGGGCCTATTTTAGCTCCATCAGCCCCTAAGTCAATCCAGCCCTGCCGCGTCCCCGGTCGCAGTTGCTGCTTGCTCCGGCAACAAGGTAAGTAGGGTGAGGGAGGGGGGTGCAGCGAGAAGGGGCAGAGGGGGGCTAGATAGTGAGAAATGGGGAGAGGGGATAGATAGGGAGAGGGGGTACATATTGAGAAGTGGGGAAGGGGGAACATAGTGAGAAGGGGCAGATAAGATGGGGGAGGGGTAGTGTGAGAATGAATGAATAAATGTGTGG
This sequence comes from Spea bombifrons, assembly GCF_027358695.1. Classification (NCBI taxonomy): domain Eukaryota; kingdom Metazoa; phylum Chordata; class Amphibia; order Anura; family Pelobatidae; genus Spea; species Spea bombifrons. The sequence goes on along the minus strand of NC_071091.1, from coordinate 82,170,829 downwards.
ATGAATTGTGTGAATGCGTATGACAATTAATGAATTCATGTGTGGATGAATTGCTTGAATGATTTGTGAGACTGCATTAATGAATGAGTTAATGATTTGTGTGAATGAGTGAGTAAATGCAAAGATGGTACATGAAGGGTGGGCTTTAACAATATATAAATAAAAATGGGCTGCTCAGGCTTAAATGCCCGGGCCTATTTTTGTCCCAGTCCAGGTCTGCCCAAGAGGATATCTCCTTAATGATGCCTTAAGATGCCATCTATTCATCTAGATAAAAATCTTCCCACTATTGATTTCTCAATAACCTTCATTTATAGCCAGTAATAAGTAAACATTACAGTTATGAACTCACGGTGAACAGTGTCAATTTAATCACTATACATGTTTAAAGTACCCCAAGTTTGCAGCGTCATCTAATTTGCGTCATCTAATTTGTCTATATTGCTTACAAGCAGCTGAATCAAAAGGGCTACTTTGTATTTTAACCCAAAAGAGACTCTCAAGCAATTAACAAGAGAAGGCTTGAAATTACTTGATTCTCTTTTGGGTTAGAATGCAAAGCAGTCCCAGTGATTCAGCTCCTTGGTAAGCAATAGAACCAGGAAACAAAAATTATATGTTCCCATCTGCTGAACACCTGAGCCCAAGTAGATGAGTTAAACGCATATTAAATAGTGTAGGAGATTACAGGTAAATTTTCTGAATTGTGCTTTCAGGTTCCACTTGTAAGAAGGGTTATGTCAGCCCTGAATAATGCTTAGTAAAGTGAGTAGGGAGTAAGAATACTCATCTACAGTGCTGTGAAAAAGTATTTATAACACTTAAAAGTTTCAAATCATTCAATTTATGTTAGATTAGACAAAGATAACTTAATTTCTAAGGCTCTGGGACTCCAGCAAACCGCGGTGAGAGCCATTCTATACACATGGAGAAAACTTGGAACAATGGTGAACCCTCTCCAGGAGGTCACAAAAAAACACAGACTAACATGTAAATAATTGATGGCCTCACTCACTTCAGTTAAGGTCAGTATTTGCAATTCCACAGTAAGAAAGAGACTGACAAAAATGACATCCATGAGAAAGTTACAGGGCAAAAAAACCCCACTGCTGATCAAAAACACAAAGGCTCATCTCACATTTGGCAAAAAAACATCTTGATGACCCCCAAGACTCATGGGAAAATATTCTGTGAACTGATGAGTCAAAAGTCGAAACTTCTTGAAAGACAAAACAGTTTATGGTAGTGTGATGCTCTGGGCTTGCTTTGCTTGTTCAGGTCTTTGAGCAGACTAGATGGGCGCTTGGTTCTTATCTGTCGTCACTTTCTATGTTTCTATGACCTGGGCAACTTGCCATAATTGATGGAACCATGAATTTTGCTCTCTACCAGAAAATCCTGATGGAGAGTGTTCGGCCATCAGTTTGTGACTAAAGCTAAAGCGCAGTTGGGTTATTCAGCAGGGCAATGATCCGAAGCACACAAGCACCTCCACCTCAAAACTAACAAAATAAAGGTTTTGGAGTGGCCTAGTCAATGTCCTAACTTGAGATGCTGTGGCATGACTTTAAAATGGCAGTTCATGCTCAAGAAGCCATCAAAGTGACTGAATTAAAACAAAATGTAAACATATACTTAAAGTTGCACAAATAGTAATTCTAAAAAATCATAAATATATATTATTTTTAAATAGTTAACAAAAGAACCAAGCTGGGACTAGCCCACCAGATCTTAGGTTAGTTAGTTTCTCTCCAGTATTGTTTTCATATTTATTAAGTGTATTTAGTAAGAAAGTGTAACTTAAACATGAAGTAATCTCATCTTGTTTAGAACATGTATCCGTTATGTATCCTAAAAACTGTGCAATGCATTCCATTGTACAGTAATTTGAAGTAAATTAAGTGATGTAGAATAATGATAGAGTATAATTCACTCAATGTTGTTTTTTTTTTTGTTTCTTTTATTATTTCAGGCACCCAGGGGTTTCACAGTGGGGGGCATTTCACTGTTCTTTATAATCACATTAACTTGGCAGGGTTAATAAACTTGCAATGTTACTGAAATTGGTTAATAAATTATTATCTTAACGGCTGCATACTGCGTTTCATCTGATTTTTGTTTTCAGGTATACAAATTGGGATTCCCTTTCTGTAACTTGCCCTTCTTTCCCTTAACTGTTATTTCCTTGACTCATTTTGTGGTTTGCTTCCCAAATCAGATAAACTGAGCTGCACAGGAGGCTGCAGTTTAAATTAAAATTATTGTTCGCGATGTTATGAATTGTGATGAAAGGGACTAAATGAATCCATGCTAATGCATTATTGCTACATGAAAAAACAAGGGAAAACAAATCACACAAATTTCCCCACTTAATTATTGTGCTGGAAATGGTTTGTAATATCATTGACCTATTTGGTCATGCCCCAGTTAATCATGTCTGAACCTTTCCCAGTGGGATGTAAGCCTGTTCATTTTCTTCTTGCAAGATGATCAAATAATATTCAGTCACATATGTGAATATGCCGATCACTGCAGGCCATCACAAGTCTTCTCCACAACAGAGTGAACCTTACAGCCACCCCACCAATCATTACCCGCACCACCCCTTCCCACCAATTGTTTTGAGAAGCCCTCCCTTGAATTTTTTTTTTATTTACAAGGAGCTTTTTTCTTTGTCATACTGAAATAGAGCTTATGTGCGGTAACAGCCTAATAAGCCAGCAACTTTAGTCGCTTATTAAAGTCAAGCATGTGTCTTTGTTTCATGTTGCTAATGATGTGGAACGGTAAAGGCCCAAGTATATTTTGCCTGGACGGTGTGGGAGCAAATGCTGAGAGCTCATTACTGGGCTCCCCATTGGAATCCTGCAGGCTTCTGCTCATTGAGGAGACTGTGGGGGCTTTGACAGAATTATTATACTGAATATTTTTAGACTCATTAACTATATCACTAAAGCAAAACATCTCTTCTTTAGATGCAAATGGCTGCAGCTAGTGTGACTTTCCTTTAGTTATTGTAGAACAAAAAGACAGAGCTTAAAAATAACTTAAAGAGAGACTGTCATGCTTGAATGTCTGAACGTCTACTTTCAGAGTTGCGATGTAAGCTTACATTGTTTTTTTTTTGTAAGAAGCAATGTTTTTAAATAAATATTGGGATAAAGAAATGTAATTGTATTAGAAATCTACTAAATGGTAGTTTAACAAGTTTAATCAAAGGATTTTTAAAGGAGTATTAAAAACAGTATATAAATATATATACACACACATGTAGATGTGGCTAAAAAAAAACTTTGGGAACAGGATATACTCTGTTTGGTCAAATATGGTTGGGGCTTCTTCAGAGGTCTTCTTCAGAGGAAGACTTTATGCTTTTGCAGAGTAAAGGTGGTTGTTCTGCTTTGCATACTCTGAATTTGATCCCCTTGTTAATAGATTATATACCAAAAACTTGGAATCCCTTGCTGTCATGTCAAACAGGAGAGCGGTTTGTCTCATGAGTCAAACTAAGTGCGTTTCACCAGAATCATCTTAAAGATCCAAAGCTTTTTTTTTAAAAAAAAAAAATGTAATTATGTTTTGTTTTTTTTTATTATTATTTTGGCAAAATCTCACTTTGGAGATCCTCATATTGAACAAGTAGTTTTGAGAAAAGTTAGGACATTGTAATTATGCTTGAGACAGGCAGACTAACTAGTCAAGGTGTACCCTAAAGTGGCTAAACTCCCAAAACCAAGTGAATATCTGTGACAAGGATATATATGCCTCATTTGTTAACCCTCAATAAGGCGCTCTTACCAAAATGTTGGACAGACTTATATCCTGGAATCTAAGGCTCCTATTTATGAAAAGACATAAATTGGTCTATTCGTGGTCTGTCACATGCAGTTGGCTGCCTATAAACTAGCTGGCATTGGAAAGAGAGAGAGAAAGTTGTGGAAGGGTTAGATTCCATTTAGGTTCTTTTGAACACAATGTTATCTTAGACCAGGGATGATAAACATTTTTGGGCCAGAGTGCCACATTTTCTGCATTAAACCAAGTTGCAGACCTCAAAGTGCCAACACTCCATATTAAACATGGAAAGGAAGATTTTTTCTGTACAAAATAACTATACACAGTGTCCATTAATTTGCCCATATAAATTATGTTTGTTTTTTAAGGGTAGAAACATAGAATGTGTCACTAGATAATAACTATTTGGCCCATCTATTTGCCCAAGCAGAAAAACATATAAAAGGTCTATTTGTGAAAAGGATTTTATTAAATAACATTAGCATTTGCACTGTAATGATATTCGTGTATAACAAAAATAAATGGAGTCACATATTCATGAATATATTTTCAAAAATCATTCAAGCTATTCATCCACACATTAATTCATTCTTTCATTCATACACAATTTATTCACACATGAATTCATTCATTCTCTCAGTTATTTACACAATGCATCCACACATTAATTCATACTCTCACTTATTCACACAATTCATCCACTTATTAATTTATTCATTCTCTGTCATTCACACAATTCATCCACACATTAATTATTAATTCTCTCACTCATTCTCACTTTTTTCTCTCAATATTTTTACTACCCACCCCCTTCTCACTATCTACACAAGAAAGCCTGCAAACAGTTTGCTGAAGACAAGCAGACTAAGGACATGGATTACTGGAACCATGTCCTGTGGTCCGATGAGACCAAGATAAACTTATTTGGTTCAGATGGTGTCAAGCGTGTGTGGTGGCAGCCAGGTGAGGAGTACAAAGACAAGTGTGTCTTGCCTACAGTCAAGCATGGTGGTGGGAGTGTCATGGTCTGGGCCTGCATGAGTGCTGCCAGCACTGGGGAGCTGCAGTTCATTGAGGGAACATGCATGCCAGCATGTCCTGTGACATACTGAAGCAGAGCATGATCCCTTCCCTTTGAAGACTGGGCAGCAGGGCAGTATTCCAACATGATAGCGACCCCAAACACACCTCCAAGATGACCACTGCCTTGCTAAAGAAGCTGAGGGTAAAGGTGATGGACTGGCCAAGCATGTCTCCAGACCTAAGCCCTATTGAGCATCTAAGGGGGATCCTGAAACAGAAGGTGGGGGAGCACAAGGTCTCTAACATTCACCAGCTCTGTGATGTCATCATGGAGGAGTGGAAGAGGACCCCAGTGGCAACCTGTGAAGCTCTGGTGAACTACATGCCCTAGAGGGTTAAGGCAGTCCTGAAAAATAATGGTGGCCACACAAATTGACACTTTGGGCCCAATTTGGACATTTCTACTTAGGGGTGTACTCACTTTTGTTGCCAAGGTTTTAGATATTTATGACTGTGTGTTGAGTTATATTTGAGGGGACAGCAAATTTACACTGTTATACAGGCTGTACACTCACTACTTTACATTGTGTCATTTCTTCAGTGTTATCACATGAAAAGATATAACAAAATATTTACAAAAATGTGAGGGGTGTACTCACTTTTGTGAGATACTGTATATAGAGGTAGATGAGCTTTGAAGGCTGTCCCAGTTATTTTGCCAGGGCTAAGATCTATATGCTTGCAATTTGCCTTTATAATTGGGACATCATTACTGCTTCATGTTACTTGAGTACAAATGAGGCTTTTTCATTTTTTTGTCATTTATATTTAGTCTCATGAGGTTCTTCTTCTTTTTTTCTCAGTGGCATACTAAAATAATTGGACTCACAGTTGACCACTAAAGTGGTTATGACTTAGTTCCAAATTTTTACTTTGTAATTGGTAATTTTAGAGGATGTAATTGGCTGTTACTTTTGGACAAGCTTTTTTTTTACCCCTGTAATCCATCTTTGTAGATATTATTATTGTATTCCTAATTCTCTGTTTTAATGGAAGCACCAATCACTACCTCTGAAGTAATAACTGCAAAGATGACCTTTCTTGTGCTAACTTAACATATTTTATAGATACAACAGGACTTTAAATATTTTTAGTATTTTGTATCTTTGTGTAGCTCTTATTTTACTAAGCATTTCTTGGTGTCTTAAATATTCTAGGTTTTTAAATGTTTTCTTAATAATCTTTTTATTAACTGATCATTCAGTCGTACAGTATCTATGATGTAACTTACAATTATACAACCATGTACTTTCAGCTTATGTAAATGCCAATATAAGATACCGATTGGGACTGTAGCTTTAATAGACCTGTGGTCTTTTCACTCTTTACTGCTAGCTACCACTTGAAATTAGCAGGCATCATTACTTTAAACACAATATCAATTGCCTACATACCATACCTTGTTATTTATCTCTGTTCTCTTTTTGCTGACCTCCATAATTAATGTCACATTTGTGTGCAATGTCTCATTGGATGCTTTCCCATCATGTAAACTAAGCTGCCATATGGACAGGAAGCAAAAGAAGAAAAAAACCTCATGTTTATTTATGTTTCTGTTTAAAAAGGAGAGTGATAATAAATGAAATCATTATATTTATGTGAGTAGATTTTTAAGGAACCAATCATCGCCCTATTTAGACCTTGGTAACATTATGAAGAGTCTATATTAAAATGATGTACAGGGATTATATTTTACTGTTTTAATACTAATTACGCGTTGAAATGGATTTACGGAAAACCGCAGCAGCAGATTTTAATATGTTCAAAACAAACAGGTCTTAATCACAGACATCTAATTTCAGAATGGATCTATTTTGAGATGGTTTGATCTGTTTTCCATCAATTGCAAGTTTCTGAAACTTTGTATTATGTTATTCTTCGTATGCCTGTACCACTGTTTTTTTTTTTCACACGTTCATTTTATATTTCTAATAGTCATTATTAACTAACTATCCTTCCTTCCTGTTCTATTTTAGCATTGAAGGCAGCGTTTTGTCTAGATGTATACAAGTCCATACTAGCTTTAACAAATTCTTAGCATTCTTTAAGCAAACGCAAGATAATTTTTATACACCCCATATAGACATTATGCACCCCATACTTTTCTTCCTTTTTGCATTCTCCTCCCTTTGTTTTCTGGAGCTGCTGCAGTAGAGGTTTCCAGTCCCCATGGCACTACCCAATAGCTACTTAGGGCTGCCCCTGGTCTTTAATTTACTCATAGTTACTCTTTTAATTATCTGCTTAGAGCCCTTGGACCCTCGAACTGCTTTTGCTATTATCCACCCACAACAACACCTTCGATAGGTGTTAATACTCTTAGGACCTGGCTTATATGTCACGCTCTATTAAAATAAATATGATTTTGACCGTGCTAATCAGCATATAAACATGGTTTCCACATGACATTTTTGTAGGCGGTGCCCAAGACAAGTGACAGACACGTTTTGTTTGACATAGTTCTCTTTGCTAATTAATCTGATTTCAGATCATTTCTGTGTTTTAGATTTAGTAACAGTACAGAGGTTATTAAGGGAATGTACCACTGAAAAATATAATATGAAAGATATCGTTTTTTTTAGACATGATGATAGATAAAAAGTTATACTTCACCTAACCGGGAACCTTGTAATCCAAACATTAGAAGGTATGTATTTAATTAATACATGTATTTAATTCATTTACAATGAATACCAGTTTAGACCTTTTTGCCATTGAGACCATTTTCCAATCGTGGCAATTCTCTTCCTGTTACATTGGAAGGATTTGATAGAAGCGTGGCTGTTTTGTGGTTCATTTCCTACATTGGTAGACTTTGACAACGATGACAATAACTTTATACATCAAGTGGTTCTACCATTTCCATATAGTGCTTTACATTCCTTTGGGAATTCTTGTTTGGAACTGAAACTCCTCTGAGATTCATTGGATTTGAACAGCTCCGATCAGCAGCCCATTAGAAGCACTTGTATGTGATTTGCTTTAGAGGCAGTGACAGCGCAATGCAGATCTGTACCATGCTCACAATTTTTTTGCTGTTTAAAAATTATCTTCATAAATATTATGCAAAGAATTCAAAATGTATTGATAGATTATTAGTTGTGTTTTATGTTATTCTAAATACATATACCTGGTAGGTTAAAAATTGTTCTTAGACTGTGTCCTAGTTGTGAATTTGTTATACAGCTTTGTGATATAGTTAATAGTAAGCTGCTCCAACAGACAGCCGTGTGCCTAAAGTCCATGAGTATGGAGTCAGGAAGAATACCAAACTATTAGCCAACTCAATGCAATGCAATTTTTATATTTTTATTTGATTCTGCATACTTTTTTTGTAGAATTATAGATGTGTGTACATAAAACCTAGCCTCAAGATAGCCCCATTTAGTTTTGAATCAATATCTGTAGTTGGCAGTTTTGACCTAATTATTAATTAGTTGATTTTGATATGAAGTAATTAAAAGATGAATTTGGGTGAATGATTTCCTTTTAAGAGCTTTGCTTTCACTTGACACAGGCTTAAACTGGAAGAAATACTACGAGGTTGGAAGACATGGGATTCTGTTTGAGAATTGTAATTAGGCCCAACATGTTGTCCTGGTGGTTCAGTTTCTGCTTTGTGTTGAGGAGCTTGGTGATCCTGTTGTTCACATATAAATAATCTAAGGAGGCATGTTCGTCTTCCCTCTACAGGTTTATTAGCTGAACAGTATGCTAAATAACAATCAGCTCCACTCTGCTGCTTCGCACACAGCGCTTCCATTCTAATGGGCAAAATACAATGGGAAATTTACTGAGGCAAACGCTGTTTTAATGGCAATGAGCCTTTAAGAATCTGTTTGTGTCTTCTTGATATTTACTAAAGAAGGCTTGTTCCTCTGGTTAATATGAAGTGGTACATATTTTAACAATTCAACATCAGTACACATGTTCAGCACCATACTGATCCTATACATTAAGCTATAATTACTCTAAACATAAATACATATTAATAATGATAACCTGCATACCTAATTCTTTACGAGCACCGGGGTTAATTTAGGGGATGCCTTAACCTCAGCTCTCAAACAGCAAAACAATGTAGCATTTAGGTGTGCATTGTGACCATGCTGAAACTTAGTTTTCTGCCATGTGACAGTCACAGGGGCTTGCTGTTCATCTTGACACACTTTTAGATGCATGGTATTGTGTTAGATCATGAGATTGCAGGGAGAATTATATAAGAAAACATGTAATCTTGCTTTATTGTGGTCTGGCTAGGTTAGGTATGACTGATAAGCAAAATATATACTCACAGAAGCCTATCAACCTTGTTTTCTCTTCTTTTTGGAAACCTTCGATTTCTTACTTAGGTTAACTATACTGAGTAATCAAAGCCTTTATGTTTAGTTATTGCATGTACACTGTGTTGTGGCATATTTGTTTTGAGCCTTGAGTATCTACCAATGTGTAGGTACAGACAAAGCGTTATATGAGTGCTCCTTAGTTCTGGCTTTTCTGACATAACCTGCAATAAATCCATTGTTCGGTGTCGCTGTTGAACTGCCATTACTAATACAGTGCTATTATTAGGAGGCACAAAAACTTTATGCCAACATAAAGAAGTTTTTATTGGCAACTGCTTAGTTGTGGCATAATTCTGAACGCATGACGCATATTAAGAAACGTTTTGTGATGATTCCCATCAAACTCCCAGAAAACAAATACCGAATGTGGCATTTTGGGTTTACATGGTATTTAGAAATAATATGGTACCAATGAACAAGTTTGATATACTAGTTGGAAGGAAATACACTTTTCCTGTTGTGATTACATTAATTAGTAGTAGTAGTTTTGCTTTGAGCTAAGTTGTATTTTTGTTACTTCTTGCTGTAACAGTTAACATCTTTCTTTATACTTTGCAACACAACAGCTACTAAAGCCTATGTATAGAGTAACAAAGCAAGTTCTGATCTCGGGTTTCGGGGAGATTCCTATGCCACAATTTCACATTGAATGCTTCCACTAGCTTTTAAAAACCCAAGCAGGTAAACAAACTAACAATTGCCCAATAACATGATCTTTCACCATTCATACAAGCCCTGATGATTTTTGGTAGCTTTCTATGTTTATAGCGGTATGTTGGCCCTGGTCATCAGATTTTGAAAACAAAGATTTAAAAACAAATGTCAGAAGAAAATGAAAAACGAATGAAAGCAAGATAATCTGCATAAAAATAAATTACAAAAACCAAAAGGTGCATGATGCCATACGTAAAGCAAAAGTGGTACCCAGGTAATTACAAACCTGTGGGCTAGATGAGGGTGCTGCAGTGGAGGTGGTTCATTTCATTTTAAGACATCTGATACAATTCTACACAGGAGGTTACTGTTACATAAAGATCTTTATATCTTTGAAATGACATCGCTTATCCCTTTGAGTAATATATTTTTAATGTCATTTGGTTTTAGTTTGTTTTTTGTATTTGTTTCCTAAGGGTACAAGCTGATAAGCATATGTCAGTAACGTGACATTACTTTGACGTCATTCCTCTTATCTTTTGAGGGTTTTTCTTGTGAATGGTTCATGCTCAATTTGCTCTTGTGAATTAATCTCAAATATCACCATTTTAAGCTCACCGTTCCCCAAATGTACCCCTACCTGAAAAACACTATATTATTAGTTAGCAGCAGATTCGGACAGGTATGGTGAGGGTGAGAGTTAATTGATCTGGAATTTTCTCTAATTCTTTTATTTATTACTCTCCATATCTTAAAATTTACCAAACATTTATACTTTCTGATCTCCCAGGATTTTTGAGATTCCATAGACTTAAATATGCAGGTTCCCTAAACCAAGGTCTCACTGCTTTGATTTATAATCAATTTTCTGGTTGCTTGCTTCTAGTGAAAAGAATGTTATAAAAGACACTTTGGCGAGTGTTTATAGTGAGACAAATCTATACATCTGGGCTTTTAACTTGTACTTTGTCAGACATGTTTATAATCTTCATAAGTACCTTTTCATGAGAAAGAAATTCTTCTGACCTCAGTCCCTTCAGGATACTATATCATGCACTTTTCAGAGGTAACAGCTGTACTAGGCAAAATTAGAAAACAACATACTGTTGCTAAAAGCACTGAAAAAATGTAATACTTTTTGTCTGATAAGCATATTTCTGAGGTTACAAGGCCCACACTGACCATTGGGTACAGTACAGATGTCTACTGTTGTAATGGCTTGATGTTCCAGTGAGATCCCAATATATACAGTGGTGTATTCTGTCCTAGGCAATAAACAACCCATAGACTTCCACAAGTCTTGTCAAGGATACTGGGTACACATATGGAAACTCTTTTTATGAGAAATATTTGCTCCCCAAAAAGTACAATATACACTACCGTTCAAATCAGGGCCGGCCCTACAATGGAGCCGACTGGGGCAATTGCCCCAGGCGGCACTTTTGAAGGGGCGGCACTTTGCCGCCCCAAGCGCTTTTTTTTTAAGCGGAGGAGAGAGAGGGGTGCCGAGTGGTTTTCGCTTACCCGCTCGGCGCCCCTCTCTCTCTGATCTGCGGCGAGTCTCCGTGCTCTGCCACAGTGCCGGCTTGTAATGCTGAGGGCCGGAAGTGACGTCAATTTACGGCGCTCAGCATTACAAGCCGGCACCGTGGCAGAGCAAGGAGACTCGCCGCAGGACTGTTTAAAGGTAAGTACCGGGGGGGGTTAAGGTAGATAATGGCGTCGGCGAAGTTTAAAATGCCGCCCCCCCGGCGTCGGCGGGGGGGGGGCGCCATTTTAAACTTCGCCCCAGGCGGCATTAAGTCTTGGGCCAGCCCTGGTTCAAATGTTAGGGGTCACTTTATTCATGGAAAATAAGGACATTTCTAGCTCTGTTAACATAATTGCAACATTTGAACCATTTTGCCATTTGAACATAGGAGTGATGGGAGTGGTAAAGGGCCATTGTACACCTATAATGATATTCCATTGAAAATCAGCCATTTCCAGCTACAATAGTCCATTTACAACATTAAAAGCATCTACATTGTATTTCTGATCCATTTGATGTTATTTTAATGAAAATTTGCTTTTCTTTCAAAAACAAGCAAATTGACCCCAAACTTTTGAATGGAAGCACATTTATGCAGGGATTGCATATAACATAATAAATGTGACTAGAAAACAATGTATTTGTTAAATCTAGACTATTAAGTCTACCTCAATTACCTCATGTAAAACAAAACACCAAAATGATCTTCTAAAGCATGATTTTTAGAAGAAATGAATTCCTTTACATTATTTTCTTGCTTTTTAATCGGCACAAAGCATTTGGGGATATCGGATATAAAGGGAATTTTGATTGGTGGACAATTAGACACAACCAGAAGAACAAATTCCTGAACCTGTACCTCCTCATACTTACAAAGGCAGCTATTTCCCATAAAAGGGACAATATAACATAATAAAATGTGAGGAATAACAATGGAGATGCTTGTGCCAGAGAACAGGCCTCTTGTGTTATATGCATGGAGTGGGTTTGTAATACAAATACTGTATAGTAGAAAGTTACATCTATAACCACTATTACCACGGGCTTTCCCCGGAGACTCTGGGCCAAACCTAGAGATCTGACTATATACCTCAAGCCCGGGGCTACATCTCAGCTATCCACTGATCTGGAATTCAGTCAAGAGAAAGGTTCTGGGATGTCTTTCAAAATATGTGTTAAGCATAACACAACAAAACTGGGTCTTGGATAGCCACATAAACATCAAACCTAGTCCTTGCCCTTCTCAAGGTGGCCACAGGGGAGCAATAATTGAACTAGGGAGCTGTAAAGCTAATGGAGGCTTCTGTTCAGGTAGATTATAGAATATTCACAACTGGCCTATAACCTCCATTAAAAATGGGGCAGTAAGACAGATATGTGGGACAATAAACAAAAAACATATATAGTGTGTGTATATTGTGTGTGTATATGTATGTATATAAACACATGTGTGGACTAAGAGAAATGGTACTAAGAGAAATGGGAGAAAAGTACAGTTTATGGATGTGTAGTGAACTGTTAATATTATGGGCTCTGCAAGTTCCTTGACAAACATACAGCCTTAATTGACTATCAGGCTTGAGGAGCTCTACTTTCTGATTGGTCAGGAGAGTTCCAGACCATTGAGATTGTGCTGTAACAGCACCATGGTTTCTCTGAATGCATTTATTTGCATATTAGCTGTTGTAAAGGCAGTGCATGGTGATGACAGGGCATTACTTGTTATTTTGCGTATGGTAACTAATACAAAATTAGACTCTTAAGTATAAAGCAACACTGTGCTCCGAGTGCTTAATTATGTTACAGCAAATATTAAATGCTTGTTCAAATGTGGTTTGTCGGGATTCTGGTGCTTAACATCATTGCGTAGTATGTTATTTTTTAATTGTGTGTTTATTCTTGATGTACAGGGAGGAAAGGAATTATTCATTAAATTTGTTTGTCTTAATTAAAATATAATACTAGGGCCAACAATTATAAAAAGCTAAGAAACAGGGATTTTAACAAAATACTATCTATAAATACAATGTATATGTGTGTGTGTGTGTGTATATATATACATTATGGCATTGCATTCTAAATATAAAGACATTAATACGTAGTTGGTCCCCCTTTGCAGCTACAACAGCTGCCAGTCTTCTGGGAAGACTTTCCACAATTCTGTGGGAATTTTTGCCACACCATACTCATCCAACCATATTTTAATGGACCTTGCTTTGTGCACTGGGGCACAGCCATGCTGGGGCATAGCATAGGATTTGTCCAACATTTCTTGGTACGCTGAAGCGAAGATTTCTCTTCACTTGAAGTAAGGGGCCCAAACACTAAAAAACAGCCCCTTACTGCTATCTCTCCCCCACCAAACTTTACGGTTGGCACAATGTAGTCAGGCAGGTAACGTTCTCCTGGCATCTGCCAAACCCAGACTCACTTATCAGACTGCCAAACAGAGAAGCGTGATTCGTCACTCCACAGAACAGGTTTCTGCTGCTCCAGAGTCCAGAGGCGGCATGCTTTACACCACTTGATCCGACGCTTGGCTTTGTACTTGGTGATGGGAGGCTTGCATGGAAACCCATTCCATGAAGCTCCTTCCGCACAGTTTTTGTTCAGAGCTCTTCAGCTATGGAATCAGCAGAGCCTTGGTGACTGTTACACACCACATGCCTCAGCACTCAGTGACCCCGCTCTGTGACTTTAGGGAGTCTTCACCCTCGTGGATGAGTTGCAGCTGTTTCTAAACTCTTCCACTTTCCAATAATACCACTTATAGTTGACTATGGAATAATTATCAGGGATGAAATTTCACAAACTGACTTATTGCAAAGATGGCATCCTATCGCAGTACCACCCTGTAATTCACTGAGCTCTTCAGAACGACCCATTCTTTTCACAAATGTTTGTAAACGCAGACTGCAGGGCTAGGCGCTTGATTTCTATACACCTGTGGCAATGGGTCTGATTGAAATTATTAATAATTAAGAGGTGTGTCCCAATACTTTTTTTTTGCAAAGCTATGCCCTATCAATCAAGCATCCTGTTTAGTTTCAACATTTGCAATTTTTTAATTTTTCACTTAAAGTCTCTAAGTTTAAATGTGTTGTTTTTACTGCTTGCATATATTTGTTAAATTTTTCATAGAGAGCAAAGGTGAAAAGGTGAAAAGTAGTAATCGCTGAGAAATATGCAGGAGCATTGCATGGTTTCTTTACAAATATCTTGTTTTGTTAAATATAAAAAGTTGTTATTGGTATTTATATAGAAGGAGCAGCTAAAGTTTGAAATGTGTACACATGTTTCAAAAGAAATGTTTTAAGTGCAGCCTGCAAACATGCAAACACTGCCACACAATGATATATAAGAGCAACTACATGCTTGCAAGTTGAGGAGCAAGGTGGACACGTTGGTTTCACATAGCTAGTCACTTTCAAAATGTTTCTGTGTCGTGGGCACACGGTTTCAACCTGCACAGCTGTGTTTACCTTTGCACCAGTTTCTGTTTTGCCTATGCAGTTGGTTTTTAATGTACACTATACTGCATAAAAGTGCTGACATTCTTCCCACTGATCAGTTATGTTGTCACTATATTTTCTCGATGTTTCTCATAGGAATGTACCTATTTTTTCACTAAAATGTTGCAACCTACTACCTGGAGTAAAGGATGGTGTTTGCTTTGTTGGATAGTCCCTCTCCTTCATAACGTTGAAGCCTGATTCACAGGCTGCTATGCCGATAGCACTGCTTAACTCACCTGCAACAATGAAGTACAACACAATTGTGCGAATGCCATCTATAGTTACATAGCTGGCGTCAGGAGGAGCCCCCTGGAAAATGTCCCCACTAACATATTATAGATTTATGTATAACGGGAAAACTCCTGTTGAAATAATTTTTTTATTTTTACCTAATGCAAATAAACTGCACTTCCAAGTGCAAGTTATTCATGTGTTCCAAGCATTGGCTTAATATACAGAAATCACCTGTGTAGCTGGTAAGCCAAGGCTTTGAACACATGAATAATTTATGTTTATAGTCTTGGGGTTGACCTAGTCATTTGGGAAATATCCCTAAAACAGCCAGGTAATGCTAGGAGACATGTATTGAAATCTGCCGTAATATGGAAGCTATTTCATCCTTTTCAGTGTATTTTATTCTTTGAACTATCACACATTCAAAGTCCAGCATGATTTCCACTACGAGGTGGTCTCCATAATCTGTAGAACATTGTGGGTCACTTTTCAAAGTCATCTTTCCTAGTCGCCACATCCTAGTTGGGTGTTTTTCCTGTCACATGTTCATAGCAAAATAAATGAATAGGGAGTTATATCTGGAGTTTTCCATCCTGTTATTGTTCTCCCTTAGCGGCTGATGGCTGAGTTAATTCTCTTTAGTTTTGTCATGCTCCAGAGCCCACATTGCCTAGCTATCATAAGCCTTACAAGGAGAAGAGGGAAAAAACAGTGTCCATCAATGTCCTAACCTTGCCTTTGAAACCTTGCCCTGACCTGATGTGCTATTCCTGAAAGCCTCCGAGAATTTCCTTTTAAAAAAGGCGAAACAAAAAAAGGTTCAATATGTCCTGCGGCTATCGGTTTTGAGTTAAACTGGGTGAAGTAGAAATATTTTACTCATCAGCTTTGCAGTCACAGAGTTTGCTTCAGCTAGAACAAAACTGCTGAGGCATTTAGAGAAAATTAACCCCCCATCCTGGCAGCCAGATGTGACTGGTTTCTGATGAATGCACATGAGTGGGCTGGAAAATCAAGAGACTGTAAAATTCCTGTCAGGTCTGTATAGTGCAGAATGGGCTATTGACTGCGTTCTATATTTCCCTCCATCATTCTTCTTGAACACTGCCATTAATTTCCTTTCCTGGTCTGACTTATATATTTTTTTTCTTCTTTTTTTTTTCTCCCCCTCCTCTTTTTTTTTTTAGATCTCGGTGCTGCAGAGCAGGATGCACAGGGCTTTGGTGGAGTTTTTCAAACAACGAGGCCTCTATAGTCAGGCGGGTCTGGCCAAGTTCCAGGCAGCCTCTCGAGAGAACGCTCAGAAAATATTAGCTGTGCAGGTAGGTGATTGCAAGGAAGTGGGAAACATCATTCTGATCTAGATTGAAAAGCAAATGATGGGTAGTGTGATGAAGCACTAAAACCATATCCCATCAGGGTTTTATAAATTTTTAACCTATTTAATAAACTGGGATTGCATGAAGGGTGAATTCACTATGTTAGCGGATGCACCATGCATATTTACTGAACCATTCCGATCCCTGTTTGTACATCAAAGAACAAAAGACATTGAAGTTTGGATCATATTGTATTTATCTTTTTCTAGTGCCCCTAAATAAACATTTGCAAACTCTGAAAGACATAGGTAAATGTTTTGGGGGTTTTCATGCACCGAAAATACACATTTATCCTGATATATTATATAGCTTCACTTTTAGAATGATGCGTGTAATTAAGTGGACCTAACATGATAAGGACCTAATAGCTAACCCTTATTCTGCAATCTAGAAATCCATATCCATACCCAGAGTGACTTCCATCAGATAGTTGGGTAAGGGGTGGTATATTGTGATTTATAGGGAGAGATGAGCATATTGGGGGCAATACACTGATGTGCAGAGTGAGGCCAGTATGGGACTGGGAGGTATATTGTGATAAGCCGGTATGGAGGGGGGGGTTGATGCAGTACATTGTGATGTGTAGGGAGACCCGGTACAACAAGATAAAGAGAGAGAAGGGAATTCCTGGTTAAAGAAAAATAGGAGTAAATCACAACACCTAACACATAATATTAGTAATAATGACCAATATGTGTGCGAAACAAAGCAAGAATCCAGTGCATACCCAGCGAATACCATTCAAACACATCCATCCAAGATATTCATGTTGGGGATTTTGTCACACTATACAGGCATATATTGCTTAGCCCGCTACTATGTCAAAATACCCCATGTTTGGCGAGTCCTATCTACCGTATTTGCTCGATTATAAGACGAGGTTTTTTTCAGAGCAAATGCTCTGAAAAATACCCCTCGTCTTGTAATCGGGGTCGTCTTCTAATCAGACCTCAAATGAGGTCTGACTATTAGACTAAGATCCAGATCCCCCGCATCGCTGCAGGGGACCTGGATCCTCCTGTGCGGTAACCTCAGCTGGTTGCATACGTGCGTACCTTCCTGCTCCTGGGATAGCCCGCCCACTGCGGGGAAGCAGAGCCAGTTGTGGAGATTGCTGCAGGACCGGGACCCGGCGGCACTGTGCCGTCCTAAAGCAGATCCGGTAGACCTCTTCAATTTCCGGGAGGAGGCGGGGCCTAGCGGGGTCACACAGCGTCATGCTGAAATCCTGTGGGAGCTGCAGCAAGCGCCTGCTGAGGCATCACGGTGAGTGAAGTGCCTGAGTATATTAGTGTCTGGGTAGGTAGGTAAGTGTCTCGGTGGGTAGGTAAGTGTCTGGGTGGGAAGTGTCTCAGTGGGTAGGTAAGTGTCTGGGTGGGTAGGTAAGTGTAAGTGTCTCGGTGGGTAGGTAAGTGTCTGGGTGTGTAGGTAAGTGTCTGGGTGTGTAGGTAAGTGTAAGTGTCTCAGTATGTAAGTGTCCCCCTATATGCCACTCTGTCCCATGATATGCCTTTTAACCCCCTATATGCCAGAGTGGCATATAGGGGGTTAAAAGGCATAACATGGGGCAGAGTGGCATATAGGAGGGTATAAGGCATGCCTGGGGGCAGATGTGCATAACTTGCAGCAGATGAGCATAACTGGGGGCAGGTTGGTAAATAAAAGGAAATTAAAAACAAAAAAAAATAGACATGAATTATTATTTACTAGTAAAACTTTTTTCCTATAGGGTCGTCTTATAATCAGACATTTTCTTTTTTTTCCTAAATTAATATTCAGATTGGGGGGTCGTCTTATAATCAGGGTCGTCTTATAATCGAGCAAATACGGTAATTTTTCATATATCGCTTGCCAAGGAGCAGAATCAGTGGGACTGCACTGCATTGTAACCCAAATGAGATTCCAGCAACTTAAATCCTTCTCCGGACACCATTAAAGAGTCACGTGTGTGACAGGAGGGGCTTCTCAACCCTGCAAATATGCACAGCAAAAAATATACAATTTGTTAGAACATTGGTTTGTACACTGTAGAGGTAAAACCATCTTGCTAACAAAATGTAGAAGTAGCATTAAGACTACTTATTAAGCATTAATACCAGGTGTGGGCAACTGTTAAATATTCAGTGTACTGAATTATAATTCTGTAAGAAATAATTTTTATAATATAATATAATATAATGTAGCTATTTACAGGATCCTCTGGTATATTTCTGTATCCTATAACTGCTTCGTTACGAGTTCCTAAATCCATACAGTGCCTAAATATAGTAAAGAACTTGTACACTAACTATATGTAAAAGGGTATAAATATCTATGCCACCAAAGGCAAGGTCCCTTTCACCTTCATCTCACCAAGAATACTGAGCCTACAGTACCTGTGACCACCGTTTCTTCCATCAACCAGTACTGTATGTATATTACTTTGTTATTGAATAAACCTGCTTAAGAAGACTTTGAAGCTGCGGTCTTGATTGCTGTTTGGTCACTGGAAACGTTTAGATATTCAAGACAAAGAATAATCTAACAAATTCCAACAATCCCAAAACTTTACATGGTGGCTAGGGGTCATGTGGGTCAAAATGTAGCTACCTTTTGGTTACACCAATGTGTGTCCAACAATAGAAATGGTGTCTTAATATGTCTGCCTCACTAAATCAACAAAAATACCTTGGTTACAAATAAAATATCAAGTGTTTGTAGTGCATGATTAGGCACAGGGTTTACATTCAGACAAAAATACACATTGATCGTTGACATTCAGCGACGTTAGGAAAGTTCACTTCCCATCCATTCTGCTGCTATTTGCCTTTCCAAAGACTCTGACACCTCTGCATAAAGACTATAAAAAGCCATAAAAATGGCTGTGTGATTGACAGGAAGGACAGGAATCAAGGTGCACCCTATACATAAAATATAAAATAGACATCAGGTAATTACAAAGATAAATTCCCAGGTCTGATCCTGAGAACAGAAATAAACAACTCAGTCTTTACCCTTATGCTTTATGAAAGCACTATTTTCCTTCAGATAGAAATATGTATTCTTGTAATTACCTGTTGTCTGAGTATGGCATTGCTTGTGTTATATATGGATGGTCACCTAGGATGTCATATATAGTTTATTTCTTCTTCTTCTGTCATTTTTCCTCTTGCTTAATACTAAACCCTATGCCTAACTTATACTATTCTTTGGCACTGCATTATTTTTGTCAGTTCCTTTCTTTTTACACCCAGGATGTAAAGATGGTATATATATTTAATCTGATTCATTTCAGTTACTTGGATGAAAGAATTATCTCTATAAAAGTATAGGGTATATGTATATATAGGGTATATGTATATGTACATATAAGGTATATGTGATATGTGAGCATTACATGGTCACAGTAGACTCCCAAATCAAGAGAAAAGATGTTTACACTTTTTTTATACAGTGGACGGCCACAACCAA
Source organism: Spea bombifrons (assembly GCF_027358695.1). Taxonomy (NCBI): domain Eukaryota; kingdom Metazoa; phylum Chordata; class Amphibia; order Anura; family Pelobatidae; genus Spea; species Spea bombifrons. Next base: position 82,150,842 of record NC_071091.1, on the reverse strand, counting down.
ACATTTAAAAAAAAAAAAGGAACACAGGAGATTACGTTTTTTTTCTTCAGGATTAATCAGGATTCCCTTGGCATGGTTTTTGCTGAAGTTCCTTCCCTGAGTTTTTGGGTCCATTTTCTAAAATGTTTTTTGTGCCTTTCCTTCCCTGGGTTTTGGGGCATTTTGTTTAAAACTTTGTTTAAAATGTTGTTGTTTTGGGTGTCTCTCCTTTCGTGGGTTTGGGGCTACCTTATCAAATGTGTTTTTTAGTGTCTCGGAACCAATTAGAACACAAAAAACTAACCTAACAATTTAGTGAATATACCTAGCGGTTAAGTTAGAGGTTAGCAGGGGGGGTTAGTGGATCGTGAAAGTGTTAGGTACAGTTAGATATTAAGGTTTGGTTACAGTTAGTATACAGTGTTAGCGATAGGGGTGATGATCAGATTACAACACTGGGTATTGATTGGTGAGACCGATCAATTATCAGTGACCTAAAGGGTAATTAATCAGTGATTACATAGCATTTTATTAGGTTAAAAAATAAATATAATTTATAAAATGTAATCGCTATCACATCAGTTGTAAGTGACACGTTTAGGCCACTGATATTGATCAGTGAGAACAATCAATAATTGGTGACCTAAAGTGTCACTGATAAGTGATCAGTTAGCAATAATTATGAATAAAAAAAATAAAATGTTTATTTTTTTTATTTATAATTTGCATGTGTGGTTATTTTTTTTTTTTTACCTTGATGACCCATCCCCCTTCCATCAGTGACAGCTACTCTAGAGAGAGGGGGAGGGAAATCACGTGATCATAATGGGGAGATTATCCCTATTGGTCAAGAGTGATCTGATCAATAGCCAACTATTGGTTGGCTCTGCACCAGTTTGAACTGAAGCAGAACCTTAACTGACAGCAACAGACCAGGAAGCACTTTTGACTTCCAGGTCAGTGCTAGATTTTTATTTATTTATTTATTCTAACATGGTGAGTGTTTCTTTGTGACTGAGACTATTCTATTCTTTACCACCGCGGTATGATAAGGAAACAGGATGTTTGTGTACTAGACAGCAGAGCTAGAAAACATAAAATAAACAATATCCTGCTATCGTAACATTATATTATGATAAAATATAGTAGAAGTTTCCCTTTAAGCACAGCCAACTTTCAGATTGAGGATACAAACCTTGAAATACTAGGAAATCCTAAAAACACAAGTTAGATTCTGGACATAATGATATTTGGCACATTCTCCAAAACATTTTCCATGGGGGAATCATGGGCTATTTTTTTTTAGAAATAGACATAATGACTTCACATTTAGGAGGAAAAGAGGCCCTGTTGAGATTGTCAGTCAGTCAACTATGCCTGTTTCTAGAAAACTCACTGCAGGAAAAGTTAGATTAACCATACAGTGCTACGGCACCACAATCCACCCTGACTGATGCCCACTTCTCCAGTGAATACTCCGGGGGGTTGCTTACCTGATGTGTTTTATGAGTGCTGATAGGGCTTTTATGTAAATTCCAGTCACAATGACTTGTGATCAATGTATTTGCCATTCTATTCAATATTCCAGTTCAATATATTAAAATATCATTGACATTATAGTTCTTTTAATGGTGGCCAGATTTAGAAAAGGATTTAAGCGAATATAATTGAAAATATTTACTGACGTGTCCCCTTTTAGCTGATTTTCATTGACTGACAGTAAATTTACTGGTGGTTCTCAATCCTACTCCTGTCGTATGAGAGACATCGTAACATCCTATGAATGATAACTTATAATGTTGGGCCAGTCGTATTAATGCGGTCATATCTCTTATAATAGACACCACAGTCAAAGCACGGTATTCAAGAGAGACCATAAATTATACAATAACATGTATATTATACTTTCCAAAACAGTAAAAAGGAGGTTGAACATCGCACAAGCCAGTTTGATGAATTTGTTGTTGGTACAATGGCTACTTGATTGGATGCTTTAGCTTTGATGTGGTGATTCCACATATTTTTTACGTACACTTAATGTACTCTTACTTTTAATGTACTCTTACTTTTAATGTACTCTTACTTTTAATGTACTCTTAATTTTTTGTTCTATTATGGTTGCCTTGAAGGCAACTGCTATTTTCCTAGAAACATAGAACGTGAAGGCAGATAAGAACCATTCGGCCCATCCAGTCTGCCCAGTCTGTGTTGAACATGTGTGTTTCTTGAATCTCTTTTAAATGTATGCACACCATTTTAAACACAGTTTTCAATACAAAGCTCTCACAAGTAGGATTTAAACTACACACACCTCTATACACATGATATTTGACCTTTATCATACACCGGGATGCACGTTTAAACAAAGCTCAAAGCTCAAAGGACCAAAGAAATGTTTAACATCACGATGCAGGTGTATACATTTCATTCTTTACATCAGATGCATAGGAAGAGGGGCTGAATGCAACCTAATAAAACAGACATCAGTGTTGTAATGTAGTGGGCCGTATTGGGATCTCATAGTTCCATAGTGCAATATATCTTGTGGGGAGTAGTAGCCTGAAAGGCAGCCCACTTAGACAACTATAATTTACATACAGCTCTGACATTTTTAACTAAACCTCTCAAACCTATATGCACCAGTTGAGATTCCTTCACAAAACATATAGCTAATATATTGAGCACTATTTATTGAGTGTTTCATTTCATTATTTCTACATGTAGGGACTGTGAGTAATAAGCAGTCTGATTGCATGGATCAACAGATATCATTTTTGGTGAACAAAACAGGGAATTAAGCATATTTAGGTAAATAACCATAATAACATGCACTATGTATTGCCTAATAACTGTTTGGCCATCACCTCTTATTTCTTTTTTATTGAACTTCATAATGAGCACATGATTTTAACTGACACATGACACTCTTTATAAAAAACTGTACGGAACTAAACAGCTATATTATATATATATATATATACTGTAGTATATATGTAATGACACCCTGGCTCCTGTGATTTATTGAACAAAAAACCTTCTCCCAGTATGTTAATTTACAGTTTAATTATAATCAACAGATATCTCCGTGGCTGTGTTTTCCAAGCTATATAACACATTCAATACTTATGCCACCAGTTCTTTCACCATCCATAGTTCGCCAACTATGAATGAAAGAGGTCTTACTATATCTGCTACAACCTTCTTCTCTTATATTTGGGTGCCAGTGTACAACAGTTCGCTTTGCTTTACGTAACTCTAGAGATGTAGGACTCCATGTAACAGGCATGTTTTATTGAAGATATTTTTAATAGGCATGTTTTATTGAAGATATTTTTAACTGGAATGTTTTTTTTTTTCTATTAATAATTACAAGTCCTTGAGATATGGATGTCTAAATCTGATCTGTGAGCCCTGTGGATTCTCTGGATTTTCTGGCTAATACTTAGCTAATTGCTTAGTGATACTGTATAACAGTATAACCGGTTTGATTACATGTTAATTACAGAAATCTTAGAAATCGAAGTGAACTGTGCTTAACATTCCTGCACAGGCAGGGAGCAGGTCCCATCGTAACAAAATGAAGCTGCTTCTCCATTATGATTTTATTCTTACAAAATGTTTGGGTAAATGGTACTTTTTAACTACATAGCAAATTCAAAGAGCAATTTTACTCATTTCAGTAGTTTTAGTTATAATCAATAGTTATGTTTTTATTTTACTGTACCAAACTGATTTTGGGGAAAAAAGAACAGAATTGCTTTTAAAGTACAAAAATAATTATGGACCACTTGAAACATAATGTCTGTATTTTATTTCTCATCAGAATTCATTAGTGTGTAACATCAATAATTTAGCCCCTCATTTGCCAACACTGACTTGGCTGAGTAGTTCAATCATGTAACCCTGTAAACTCACTTTCCATTAAAATGAATGTTGCTGACAAAGGATAACAATAGAGATAGTTCATTTAGTAGCTAAAGAGATACTTCATTTATCAACATTTCAAATTCGGAGCTTTGTGCAACAGGAGCTAAACTTGCGCTTGGCCCAAATGTTGAACTTGGAAACTGAAGCTTTTTGGTAAATGGAATATAGTGTTATAAACAATTTCAATAAATCCCCAGATGTCTAGTTTTAAGTTCCCATACTTATTTTAACGTGTCATGGATATTACCCCGCATGACTTCCTATAATATTCAGTTTACGAAGCAGTCATACAGTTTTCTCATGGCATATTTTGTGATTTAAGCAGAACACCACCATGACCCAGCTTACAAAAATATAATTCATTTTCACTAATAGACCCCCACCCCCCAAAAAAAAGCAGCCATCTAATTTAATAAAACGGTCTCGGTAAAGCGTATACCTTAAAAAACAGCAGAAATTAGAGATGTGAATTTCAAACCTTTACATCATATATTTCTAACAATGTAGCCTTCTTGCTATGTATATGCCTTATGTCTATTTCAGGACCATGGTCAGGGTTTTGGTGTTGGGAATCCAAGAGATTAATCACTTGATACATGTGCTTGATACAGGTGTACTTTTATGTATTTATTTATCTTTAACATATATATATATATATATATATATATATATATATATATATATAATATGTGTATATATATATATATATGTGTGTGTGTGTGTGTGTATGCATAAAAACTATTCTTTCATGTTTCTTACACAAAGATATAAAAGCACAATCCTAGTTATCCTTTTGCTATATAATAAGGTATAATATCTATTTAATACCTTGGCAGTAGCATGTATGAGGCTTTGAAGAAGAAGAAGCTTAATCCATCCTTCCAGAAATGCATGTACTAATCCAGAGCTTTGATTTTCTTTATTCTCTATGTACAGTATCCTATGTAAACCTGTGTAAATCACATGGAGCAATATAGAATAAACTGCTTAATAAAACACCATCTCTGAAGCTTGAGCTTTTGTTAATTAAGATAGTATATTATTGTGTTTTTTTTATTATTATTATTATTAGACATCACCTAGAATTTATTTCAGTTTTCTTAACAGACATAATACAAGAACAATTATACAAAAACAATATGCATGTATATGATTGAAACCTCACAATAGCAGGGTCCTCGTCTGTTCCAGTATGTTTTAAGGGTTTTCATGTAATAGTTAATTTTGTATACTGTTAATTTTAACATTGTTACTTTTTGCATTCTCTCCTCTTGTAATTGTGCTACAGGATAAGCTGACACTCTTTATTAAATAAAGTGTAATAACATAATTATAATAATAAAAATATTTATTATAATTTGGGGCCCTAGAGCCGCCTACTGGATAACCCACCATTGTAATTAAACTTAATTTAAGCTATTGATAGCCACTAGAATTGTAAACCTTGTGGAGATAAAGTAGCCAGAATCCAGAGCTTCTTTGTTTATAGTTTTTCAACTTATGCTTTGTAATGGAACATTATTAATGTATATATATTTGTGTGTGTTTGTGCGTGCGTGCGAGGTGCTTTAGCTCTTTCAGATGATAGAAAATGTGAAGTCATCTGTGTCCAATTTAGCTAGCCAGCCTATTATTATAATACTGTATTTGAAATATGAGTCAAGTGGGTGCTACAGCTTTTATTTCTGAGTTATGGAAGCAAACACGTGTGGCTAGCCAACTGCAAATTCTTAGGAACATAACAATGTATTCAATGAAAATGAGCCTGCGCTGAACATTGCCTTTGCAGGTTTTTGAAAACCACACAGCCAAGAGACGCCAAAACCAATGCATTCTGGTAATATAATGGGTCATATCGGAAGAGCTGCTCAAACCTGCAGCAAAAAAACATACTAGTCTCCCAGGGATCATGTCACTAACATGATGAAGATAAAACACATAACAGTTCAAAATCAGAATATAATCATCTGGTGGGCTTCCCTTCACTCTCAACATCCATGACAGTGGCCAGGAATAAAATATACAAACCAAAATGCACATCGGTTCACAGTACCAGTACAACATCTGGATCTCAAAATAAATGTAGAATACGGGTACCTTTTAAAACATTAAAATGTTATAACAACAATGAACTGGGGATGTAGATGATCAAATATGTTGCTAGTGATTTTGCCATAAAATGTGGTATTGGTTATGAATCCACTTAACAAAAGGTATACAGGTTACTGCTGGAATACATCAGTCATTTTCATCTACCATCTCATTATGTCAGGAACAGTCCATAAAGTAGCAGTTAAATAGTAGGACTGAGAAGCTTCTGTTTTAAGAAAGTAAACTTATTTCTATATAGAAGTCTTAACCACTGCCTCTTTCCTCTAAGCATTGTATAGAGGTGGAGAAAGTGCTTCATGGGAATTGTGTGTGTGATCAACAGGAAGAGCGGAGCAACAGAGCTTCTCACTTTTAACAAAAAGGGGAGAAAATAGCAGTCTTTTGGCTGAATGGGCACAACT